>NW_028318875.1:602500-902500 GCF_062004578.1 Staurois parvus
CGTGGGTTTGGGAATCAAATCTATTGGCGCCCTTGTTGCTTGCAACTGTTGATCACTCCATTCAGATGCATCGTCATTCAATTGGACATCTGACATAGGTTTGGGAGTCATACCTATTGGCATCCTTCCTGCTTGCGGTTGTTGATCATTCAGCTCGAATACATTGTCATTCATGTATCCGGCTTGTGAAGGTGATGCTTCCATATTGGGGAAAACGGGAGTGTGGTAGGAAGCATCCTGGTTTAGAACAGGGAGAACTGGGTATATGCCTTATTTAGGCCTTCCGGGTGTACCAAGATGGCTGCCAGGCAGAAGTGCACTGGGCTGGACAGGAAATGACCATACAGATGTAGCAAGATGGCTGCTAGCAGGAAGTGTACTGGGCAGGGCAGGAAGTGACAACACAGGTATAGCAAGATGGCTGCTAGCAGGAAGTGCACTGGGCAGGGCTGGGGTGGTGGGCATAAAGTGGGCGTTAGATGAAGGGCAGGGCTGTCCCTCCCCTCTTCCACCCCACATTCCAACATAGGGCGGTGGTTTTAGCACACACTTCCATTTACAATTTTGTGATACAAATACATTATACAATTGCCATTTTCTTGAATTTCTTCCAACTATCCTTCTTTATGCAACACTTTTCCAGTTCTGTTCCAAACTTCTGTCACGTTCAGCAAACCTTCATCACATAACATTCCTCTCTGTTCCTACAATGATTTATGCCAGTCCTCTGACCTTCAGCTTACAAACTTTCACTACTTTAGATAACTTTTTAACTGCTTCACTTCCTTCTCTCCTCTTTACACTATCACATACTAATAATCCTTTCTGTGGCTTGACTGTCTTCTGACCCATCTTCCCCCCTCTCTCTGGGTCACCCAACTTCTCACTCTGTTCTGTTCTTTCACCTTAGTCTCAGCTAACGGTTTCAGAGGCAGTGAGGGCAACTATTAAATTAATATCCCTATTCCGCTTCTTTCTGTCTTATCTCAGAACAAACAGTGATTCACAAATACACTCAGAACAGGACATTACACCTGCCGCCCCTCGCTCCGTGAAGCCTCAGCAGCTGAGCTAAACCCTCAGGGGTCTCACACCGTCAACCCCGAGTCACCGTCCGTAGACGCTTGTTGCAAGGTTCCGTCTTCCAGGGGCCAACAGCTCACCTGGTCAGAAATCTCATTGCAACATATTGCAAGGTTCCGTCTTCCAGGGGCCAACAGCTCACCTGGTCAGGACACTCATTGCAACTTATCTTTCAGTCTACTGAGTTATCACAGTCGCACAGGACGACAGACATTGAACAAATACACAGTCAGCAGAGATCCAATGGCAGGTTCGTTAAACAGCCCCAGGCGAGAAATAAAAATTACCTGCCGCTCTTGATGACCTCTGGAAGCCGACAAAACTGGCGCCAAGGCTGGACAGAAACAAATCGTACAGTGGTAAGTATAAAAAGTACCTACCGTACTCTCAGGGTGCGCAAATCCCTTTTGGTCTGTCCTGGCCAGCCGCTCAGTCTCACGTGCGGACTTCCATCGGTCACAACCTGGGGCCCCGCGTGGGCGCCAGCTAAAAAGGTTGGGAGAACCACAATCGGGCTCAGGGTAGGATTTCTGCTGCTGTTCCTAATTTTGAGATATGGATTGCGTGCACGCCGGAAAATAATTACATGGACAACTGTCCAGTACAACCACTTTCACATCATCTCATCTCTGTTTATTGCAGGGCGGTGCTTAACCTTTTATACATAGAGAACAATAGAGTATACGTCACTATTACGTATATACAGTCACATTCTGAAAGGCACATTTTGCTTGGTTGAAATATAGGAGAAATGTAGAAACTTGATGCTTGCTTCTCATCCCGTTATCTCTGTTCACTCCCCTTCACATTCCCAAAGTCTAAGTGAAATCATCTCAGTGCGAAGGGAGGGGTTGAGAGCATCGCTCTGAGCAAAACAAGTTAAGGAGGACTGCAAAGCCCAGCAGACAAAATATATATATATATATATATACTCACAACACATATATTTAGAAATATAAAAAAGTATAAAAGTAAATATGTATAAAATGTATATTTTAAACAGAAAACAGAATAGGCATTTTACCAAATCCATCACAATAGTATGGGATTTATGAGAAGATTCCTCAGGATTAGAAGGATCCATTGATCTTAGATGGACATCAGAAGTTATAGTATGGGATCTATCAGAAGATTCCTCAGGATTAGTAGGATCCATTGATTTTAGATGAACATCTGAAGTCATAGTATGGGATTTATGAGAAGATTCCTCAGGATTAGAACGATCCATTGATCTTAGATGGACATCTGAAGTCATAGTATGGGATCTGTCAGAAGATTCCTCAGGATTAGAAGGATCCATTGAATTTATATAGACATCTGAAGTCATAGTATGGGATCTATCAGAAGATTGCTCAGTTTTAGAAGGATCTATTGATCTTAGATGGACATCTGATGTCATAGTATGGGATTTATCAAAAGCTTCTTCAGTTTTAGAAGGATCTGTTGATCTTAGATGGACATCCGAAGTTATAGTATGGGATCTATCGGAAGATTGCTCAGGATTAGAAGGATCCATTGATCTTAGATGGACATCTGAAGTCATAGTATGGGATCTATCAGAAGATTCCTCAGGATTAGAAGGATCCATTGATCTTAGATGGACATCTGAAGTCATAGTATGGGATATGTCAGAAAGTTCCTCAGTTTTAGAAGGATCTATTGATCTTAGATGGACATCAGAAGTCATAGTATGGGATCTATCAGAAGATTCCTCAGGATTAGAAGGATCTAATGATTTTAGATGGACATCTGAAGTCATAGTATGCGATTTATCAGATGGTTTCTCAGGATTAGAAGGATCCATTGATCTTACTAACCAGTAAACTGTTATTTTTGGAAAACATTGTACAATGTCACCACCATCTGGAGGTATAATAGAAGGTCTCTCCGACATATTTAAATTTAAAACAGTATCTTCCATCTGTTGGAAAGAACATTTTCATACATGTTATGTTTATTTTTCTGCATCTTACATTCAGGAGTCATATATATCAGGTCAGCATTCAAAACTTTCCCAGAGTTCTGGCATTGAATTGGGTGCAATCATAAAGGAAAACTACAAACGCAAAGCAGATCAATGCACAGTACACCCACACCATACTAGGCAGCAGCATTTGTGCACTGATGACATTGGTCCAGTGAAAATTAGCGATGGACCTTCCTCCACCTCATTTCCTGGAAACACGACAAGATAATGAAGAACGAAATACCATTCATTTGATGTATAGCAGAGGGTGGCCTCAAAAGTATGACGTGATATCACCAAAGGTTTGCACATAATATTTAGTGTATGGAATGCTACAGAAAACTGTGGGCCTACTATAGTACATAGTCAGACACAGTGGAAATGCTATAAGAGATGGTCAGAGAAAAATAACAACAAGAGTGAAAAGAAAATGTTAACTATTATATACCGGTCCCAGGGAAAGTCTCGGACTATTATCCAGACTTATTTCCAGTTCACTTTTTTCACTCACTCCTTGAGGTCTTTCTGGGGTCAAATTTCCTTGTGGTATATACTTCTTAATCGAACCAGTTTGAGGGTTCTTAGACCCACTCCCTTTTGTATTTTTACCTTTCATGTCTTCAGCTCCTCCAAACCTTCAGACCCTCCCAAGGAATCCCCAATTTCCTTCTCTCAACTTAGAAAATACAATTTCCTATTGCGCCCAATGAAAGCATTGCTTAAATCTGATGTACAGAGAAGAAAAATCCAATACATAAGTCCAGGGTATAGAGAGTATATAGGTAGTATATAACAACCCCTGCTGTATACACGATGTTATCACTCACCCTCCGCACTGGAGTACTTTTCAGTATGCAGTCCTCTCCTATAGTTGTCTTTCTTTGGGGGATTCCTTTGGGTCTCTTTAAGCCTTTATCTTTCTTTTCTTATTTTTCTGGGTTGGAGGAGGTAAGGAAGCTAGAGGGATGGAGGTGGTATAGAGGTATGTAGCACCGTTCCACTTTACACCTCTAAACATCGCTCACTTATCTCCCCTGGGCTGCTGGACGCCGGGAAGTCGGCTGTTTCTTCTGCTCCCAGAGCTCCTCCGCGGCTATCCACGTGTGGGAGCCGCTATGTTCGTCTCCCTGGTAACCCCAGTCCTGCTCCGGAGCTAACGCGAGAGACGCCGAGTGAAAGAGGAACTCAGCCGTCTCTCTTCTGGGCTCGCCGCCACGCCGTCCCCTCGACCACTCTCCGACTGGGTAAGACTCCAGTAGGCTCCAGCAGACTCCAATGCTGCTCCAGTGCAGCTAGTTATGGGACCGGGACCTCATAGGGAAGATGTTCGGGGAAGGGAGCGAGGATTACTTACTCCACGCTCTCCCGAGCCGCCATGTTCAGGCTCCACCCCCCCCGTGACAGGTATATAATAGTCAACAACCACCGGAAGGTATAGGGCCGAGAGAAATTGAAAGAGATCTGCAAATACCAAATAAAAAGGAAATGGCGGAGATGTTTAAAAATTTGGAACTATCAATAAAGCAAGAGATGGGCATAATCCGGGAAGAATTAGAACAACTGCTAACCAGGATGGAGGAAACAGAGGAAAAAGTTCAGGGCCATGCTCAAGTTATCCCAAAATTAGAGAGATGGATAATAGACAATAGAAAAGAACAAAAAAGACTGTTTTTTATGATGGAAGAACAAGAAAATAGAGAAAGGAGAAATAACTTAAGAGTAAGAGGAGTCCCAGAGCTGACCCAGGGGGAGGACTTAAAAGAGTTAATTGGTAAAATCTTGAACTCCATAGTGGATAAAGGGGAGGTGGTGATGTTTAAACTGGATGGAGTGTATAGGATAGGGAAGTACCAACAAGAAAAAAGATTTGAAAAATCAAGAGACATAATAGTTAAATTCCACAACTATGGAGATAAAGAGGAGATATGGAGAAAGATCAAGGGAAGAACAAATATTCCATATGGAGGGAAAAATATCCAAATTTTTGCGGACTTAACAGCAGAGACTTTGAGAAGAAAGAAAACATTGAAACCTTTATTAGAAGAGATGAAAAAACATAATGTGAAATATAGATGGGGTCAAGCAGCGAGTCTGATCGGTTGGAGGGATGGAATTTCGACAACTCTAAGATTTCCGGAAGATATGAAAATTTTCTGTGATAAATTTGGACTGCAGAGACTGGAGATACCGGGTTGGGAAGTGGAGGAGGGAGACTTATATACCAGTAGGGAAGGAAAGTGGCAGCTAGTTGGAAAAGTAAATAGAGAGCTATCAGATAAAGGGACCCCGGGGAGGAGGGGGGGAAGGGGAGCGGCCATGGGCGGAGCCGAACCTCCAAGGTAGGGATCAGAGGTGGAGTATGATCCAAAGGCAAAGAAAGCCTTGGGGGTGGGTGGGTGGGGGGGAGTTAAGGGAGGGAGGAGATGGGGAGGGTGGGAGGGAGAGGGAAGGGGATGGGAGTTGGGCGGGAGGGTGGGAGGGGAGGAGGTATTGGGGTAATACTCTGTATGACAGAAAGGATAAAGAGGAAGAGGCAATTTGGAAGAGGGATGGAGTTAATTGGGAATGATGGAAGAAATACAGTTTATAACCTATAATGTGAACGGGCTGAGTTGTCCAGGGAAGAGATTTAGGTTGTTTAATGAGTTACATCATAGGGCTACGTCAGTGGTATTTTTACAGGAGACGCACTTTGAGATAGAGGCAAACGTGAAATTGAAATCCAAATACTATCCAACATGGTACTATGCAGATTCTCCAATTAAAAGAGCAAAAGGGGTTGCAATAGGTTTGGCAAAGAATATGAGATTTGAGCTGGAGGATAGAAGAACCGACCCGGAGGGGAGGTTTTTGTTCTTAAAAGGTAGACTGCAGGGGATTGAGTGTACTTTAGCCAATATATACTGCCCTAATAAAAATCCGGAGATGTATATGAAGGGCCTGTTGAAAAAATTAATGGAATTTAAAAAAGGGCGCTTGATTGTAGCTGGAGACCTAAATCTCTGTATGGACCCACAAAAGGATAATACCTCTTCTGTGCAAAGAGAGGGGAGTAGGTCTCTGAGAGCTTTGAAAAAAGCAATGCATGAATATCAACTGGTGGACACCTGGAGAATAGCGCATATGAAAGACAGAGACTATACCTTCTTCTCTAATGCACATGAGATATACTCGAGATTAGATTACATCTTAATAGACCATCAACTTATAGATCATCTGGTTAAAATTGACATAGAGATAAGGACGTTCTCGGACCATGCCCCGGTCGTAATGAAAATGGGATGGGGAAGAAGGTGGACTGGAGGACTAGGGTGGAGGTTAAATGAGGTCCTTTTTCTGGATGAGGATGTAGTTCAGAAAATCGAGAAAGAGATTAAGGTATACTTTAAGGAGAATGAAACTGAAGAAGTATCGATAGCTACAGTCTGGGAAAGCCACAAGGTATTCATAAGAGGAATCTTGATTGCGGTAGGAGCAAGGAAGAAAAAGGAAAGAAGAGAGAGGGTCAGTGGGCTTTTAAAAGAAATATTGGACTTGGAGCAGATCCATAAGAAGAAAATAACAAAAGATACGAGACAGAAGTTATTAGATAAAAAAGATGAGCTAGAGAGGTTGATGGATGAGGAGAAGAGAAGAGTATACAACAGGGTTTTGAATGAGAGATATAGATGGGGAGACAGACCAGGAAGATATCTAATGAGAGCTTTGAATAAAAAGAAAAATAGAAACTATATAGAAAGGATAAAAAGTTCAAAGGGGGAGCTGGTCCACTCAAATAAAGAGATTATTAAAGTGTTTACGGAGTACTACAAAAAGTTATATAATATTAGTCCCCAAGGCCCTCTAAAAGAAGCTCAAGAGAGAATTAATGAAATAAAGATGACATACTTAAAAAATGCGGGATTACCAAAACTAAGTGAAGCACAGCTGAATGCCCTAGATGCAGAAATCTCCCAGGAAGAAATTAAAATAGCATTAAGAAGCACAGCGGGGGGAAAAAGCCCAGGCCCGGATGGCTATACAGTTAAGTACTATAAGAAATTTAGTGAAGTACTGTTACCCAAGCTGGAGAAATATATGAATGCTCTGGGAGGTGGGATGGAAGTGAGGAGAGAATCCCTACAGGCCCATGTAGTACTTATTCACAAGGAGGGAAAAGATCCATCTCAATGCTCCAGCTATAGACCTATCTCATTATTGAACACAGACACTAAACTCTATGCAAAGGTGTTAGCAAACAGGTTGAGGGATCTGATGCCTGAATGGATCCATGGAGACCAGGTAGGCTTTGTACCGGGGAGAGAAGGTAGAGACAACGGCTTGAGAACCCTGATGCTTATTCAGAAAAGTAGAAAAGGGAAGGCCCCGGTGGTGCTCTTGTCAATCGATGCAGAGAAGGCATTTGATAGAGTGGACTGGGGCTTTATGATGGACAACTTAAAAGTGCTGGGGATAGGTGTTAGAATGCGAGAGTGGATAAGTAAATTATATAGGGAGCCTACTGCAATCATCACGGTAAATGGGGAGAGATCAGAACCCATTGGAATGTCTAATGGTACAAGACAGGGCTGCCCACTGTCCCCTCTACTATATGTATTATCACTTGAACCTCTGCTGTCAATAATAAGAAAAAGTGGATCGGTAAAGGGAATTCAGATAGAATCCATAGAACATAGAGTAGCGGCCTTTGCGGACGACTTGTTGTTCTATGTGGGGAATCCCCGAATAACTCTCCCAAATATAATGAAGATTCTGAAGGAGTATGGTGAAATATCAAACTTAAAAATTAATCCAACGAAAACGGAGATCCTGAATATTAATATATCAAAGAATGAAAAAGAAAAACTACAAAAAGAATTTCCCTTTATATGGAGAGAAAAAGAGATAAAATACCTAGGAATAAAACTCACTGCCTCATCTAAGCATTTGTATAGATTAAACTATATCTCTTTGATAAACGAGATCAGGGAGGATTTAAAAAGACTAGAAGGAGGAAACCCATCCTGGATAGGACGTATAAACTTAGTCAAAATGGTAATTATGCCTAAAATACTGTATAGATTTCAAATGGTACCAATTAAAATTCCAGAAGCCTTCTTTAAGATAATGAAAAAAATGTTAACAAGATACATATGGAAGAATAAAAAACCTAGAATAGCATATGAAACATTGAGTAGGATTAAAGAGAAAGGGGGATTGGGTCTACCAGATGTCAAGAGATATTATAAAGCAGTGGTCTTAGCAAGAATATATGACTGGACATTTAACCATAAGGGGAAAAGCTGGGTAACAATTGAAAATGATCTTAGTGGCATTAGATTGAGTCAGATGATATGGGTTCCACCACAGTTTAGGGGAATTAAAGAAAGTACAAGTATCTACACTTTAAATGTCTTTAGGGTATGGGATAACTTACACAAAAACATGAAATGGGAATTCAATTCTATATTAATGCCTCTCACAAATACTGAGTACTTTCCCCCGGGAAAGAATAAGATATCAGGGAGATGGTTTAGAAAGGAGGATACCCAACTGAGAGATGTTTTGGTGGAGGGGAAATTGAGATCACTTAAAGATTTAATAGAGAAGAAGGGAGATATTTTTATTAGAATAGATGAGTGGAAATATCATCAACTGAAATGTTTTATTGGAAATTTACCGAAACCCCTGAGAATAAAACAGGAATGGAATATGTTTGAAAAGTTGTTGGAGACACGAAGGGATGGGAAGCACGGTATTTCAAAAGTGTATAGAATACTCACAGACTTAGACACAAACACAAAGTTAAACTTTATAACAAAGTGGGAAAGGGATATGGGAGTTGGGTTTGACGAAGATAGAGAGAGAAAGATGTTTAGATTGATACACGATAATACTAGTATGAGGGAGGTTGAGGTTAATTATAAGTGTATGACACGATGGCACATCACACCGAGTGTAGAACACAAGATGAATGGGGAAAATTCAAGTATGTGTTGGAGAGGATGTGGAGAGATCGGCACGGTGTTTCACATATGGTGGGAATGCCCGAAGATCCAGGCTTTTTGGAGGATAATAGTCAAATTGATTAAAGAAATAACTGAAATTGACATAGGGTTAGACCCAATGACGTGCCTCCTACACAATGTGGAGACATCTGTAAATAAATATAAAGATTCAGGTATATGGTACTTCTTGAATGCTGCGAAAGGGTTGATACCCAAGTTTTGGCGGAAATCGGAGGTACCGAAGGAGGAAGACTGGATTAATAGAGTAAACCAGATAGGTAGAATGGAAAGATCATACCATATGCAGGAAGATAGGATGAGAGTTTATTCTAGGAGGTGGGAAAAGTGGGAAAGAGCAGGATTGAAAGAGAAATATAGGAAAATATAAACTAACATGTTAGCAAAGCCTCAAGAGATTAGAATGGGTTAGAGTCTGCAGAGGGGGAGGAGGGGGGATGAGGGGTGGGAAGGAGGGGTTGTGGGATGGGGAAGAAAAGAGTTTTTTATAGTAAGGGAAAAGTAGAAATGTCATAAATGTTTATTTGTATAAGAATTTTTTCCCTTTGGGTTTTTGTATTAATATGAAAAATTTAATAAATATTTAAATTAAAAAAAAAAAAGAAAAGAAAATGTTAAAAAATGTAATAGTTTAACAATCAGACATACATTTTCTTGGCTGTGGTAAGCATCTAAGAAAGAAAACCGAAAACGACGGAGTGCTAAAGATTGAGAAGCACACAGCAAGCATAAAAAGGGCCCACATGCAATCCTACAGCTGGACATGGTCTCTGATACATCTTTTAGAAGCACAATGTTATATTGAGGAATGGAGATGGACCTTTCATATGGTGTCCAGTATCTCCTCCTCATTTGTTGGGAACATGACGTTATATTGAGGAATGGAGATGGACCTTTCATATGGTGTCCAGTATCTCCTCCTCATTTGTTGGGAACATGACGTTATATTGAGGAATGGAGATGGACCTTTCATATGGTGTCCAGTATCTCCTCCACATTTGTTGGGAACATGACAGTATATTGAGGAATGCAGATGGACCTTTCATATGGTGTCCAGTATCTCCTCTTCATTTGTTGAGAACATGACATTATATTGAGGAATGGAGATGGACCTTTCATATGATGTAGAGTATCTCCTCATTTGTTTTGTTTATAAATCAGAGACTCTGGATGGACGGTTGGATAAATGGGTCCATATTTAGGATGTATCCGGTCTATAAACCAGAGGCTCTGGATGGACGGTTGGATAAACGGTTCTATATTTAGGATGTATCCGGTCTATAGACCAGAGGCTCTGGATGGACGTTGGATAAACGGTTCTATATTTAGGATGTATCCGGTCTATAAACCAGAGGCTCTGGATGGACGGTTGGATAAATGGTTCTATATTTAGGACGTATCCGGTCTATAAACCAGAGGCTCTGGATGGACGCTGGATAAATGGTTCTATGTGTAGGACATATCAGGTCTATAAACCAGAGGCTCTGGATTGACGGTTGGATAAATGGTTCTATATTTAGGACGTATCCGGTCTATAAACCAGAGGCTCTGGATGGACAGTTGGATAAATGGTTCTATATGTAGGACGTATCCAGTCTATAAACCAGAGGCTCTGGATGGACGTTGGATAAACGGTTCTATATTTAGGACGTATCCGGTCTATAAACCAGAGGCTCTGGATGGACGGTTGGATAAACGGCTCTATATTTAGGATGTATCCGGTCTATAAACCAGAGGCTCTGGATGGACGGTTGGATAAACGGCTCTATATTTAGGATGTATCCGGTCTATAAACCAGAGGCTCTGGATGGACGGTTGGATAAACGGTTCTCTATTTAGGATGTATCCGGTCTATAAACCAGAGGCTCTGGATGGACGGTTGGATAAACGGTTCTATATTTAGGATGTATCCGGTCTATAAACCAGAGGCTCTGGATGGACGGTTGGATAAATGGTTCTATATTTAGGATGTATTACAATATATCTCAAATATACATTATGTGACGAATCTTAAGGAGTGGATATTGGAGATAAAATACTTCACAGTGATGATGGAGGAAGAGGACAGACATGACTATGGAGGAAGAGGATGGGCATGACTATGTAGGAAGAGGACGGACATGACTATGGAGGAAGGGGACGGATATGACTATGGAGGAAGAGGACGGACATGACAATGGAGGAAGAGGACGGACATGACGGGGGGGTTACTGGGTGTAAATATAAAATCAGATCTTATTACCTCCTCTGCTGCCAGTTCACTACTTCCTCCCAACTCCCTATCATCCAAAACTTCTATACTCTTTTATCCCTTCCTTTTGTTGCGTTCCACTGACAATACATGAGATCACCACCTTGTGTTGAATATAAGTGCTGCAATCTACATTACGTTCCATCACTTTTTCCTCGGCCCCGGGGTCCGTTCTTCTATCAGGGTAAATTGATGATTACACACGCAGACAATACCTCGCATCTAATCCTGACAGAACAAAGTCTGGAACACATTTTTGAGGGGGATCCCTGTTCCCCCAGCCTGGTATGGAATTTGGCAGTAACCCCATTTCTGTTTCTTTTGCATGGACATATAAACCAGATCCTCATCAAATATAAGAGTCTCTTAAGTATTTTTAGAGGGGAACCTCATGCTGTTGTGGGGATCCCCCCTTAATATGTAGGGTAAGAGTCTGGTATAGATGAAGGGAATCCCTGTCCATATGTTTATCAACAGAAGTAAGCGGATGAATCTGATTTGCTGTCAATTTTAACTGCATTGTTTTTCTTTTAAAGCGGAGTTCTGACCCCCGCCACCTTCTAAAAAAATATTAAAAGTCAGCAGCTACAAATCCTGTGGGCACTTACCTGTCCAGGCACCCATCGGTGTCATCACCCCAAACCGAGTCTTCGGGTGCTGGCGTCGCCATCTGGACTAAGGGAAACCAGCAGTGAAGTCTTGAGGTATCACCGCTGGCTTCCTACTGCGCATGCGCAAAGCGAGTGGCGCTTTCTGAATGGACTGCAGTCCCAGAGGGCTGCGAGGGGTACCAACCATCTGGCTCAGTTCGCCGAACTCGGCCAGAAATGGGAGTGGGTACCTGTCAGAATCAGGTACCTGCTCCCCCCAAAAGGTGCCAAATGTGGCAGCGGGGAAGAGGCAAAAAAGTGGTGCTTCCACTTTTGGGTGGAACCCTGCTTTAAGTCATCATTCACATGGACGCTGGGGCCCATACAGCATGAATGGACTGTGTGTTTATTCGATTTCAGTCTCCAGGTTCTGCATGCAAGCTGTCCATTCAAGTAGGTTGTATATATAGTACAGATTTCCCACTTCATAAGTGGGTTCTTTTTCTTTTTTTGCTTTGGCAAATGTCCTCCAAGGGCAATGTCCAGCTTTGGCATGCTAGTTATTGGAAAATGCCTTGCCTATTCCATTCGAAAATGGCCATTACAGTTTCCTAACAATCATCGTTGGGGTTCAGATTCAGCACCTGAACTCTAGGGGTGAACCCACCCTGAACTAAAGCCAAGAATCTTTGGCGTATCCCTACTAGACAGGGAGGGAAGGTCTTCCTAAAGTCTACAATTGTCTCCTTTGTCTATGTTAAGGAAGAGATAGTTCATTTTGCACTAGCCTTCAAGATTGCTCTTGCTCTTGCTCCTGCTCCATCATCTACAAACTTTGCTAGGGTTTCCATGGTATAATGGATATAACCCTGAGCTTTAAATCCAGCAATCCAAGTTCAAATCTTGGTGGGACCTTCTTTGTAAACCCACCAATCATTTCAGTTCCATGGTCAATCCAGAGATCTGAGTTGAAACCTTGGTGGTACTTTATTTGGAGGATTTCCAATCATTTCTGTTCCATGGTAAAATGGTCAGCACTGAGGGCTTAAATCCCAAGATCTGAGTTCTAATCTCATTGGGACTCACCAATCACTTTTGTAAGGGTTAGCCCTCTAGACTTTGATTCCAACAATCTGTGTGCAGATCTCAGTGGGACCTTATTTGGAGGTTCAATGATCATTTCTGTTCCATGGTGTAATAGCACTTTGAATCCAGAGATCTGAGTTCCAAACTTGGTAGGAATTTCTTTGGTGACTCATTGCTTATTTCTGTTTCATGCTGCAATGGTTAGCACTCTGGACTTTGAATCCAGAGATCTGCATTCAAACCTCGGTGGGACCTTATTTGGAGAAGAACCAGACATTGCTGTCCCATGGTGTAATGGTTAGCCCTAAGGGCTTTGAATCTAACAATCTGAAATCTAAACTAATTGGGACCTCTGATTCTCTGACAGCTCTCCTCCACCATCCACAATACATTCTCTGACAGCTCTCCTCAACCATCCACACTACATTGTCCAACAGCTCTCCTCCACCATTCACACTACATTGTCTGACAGCTCTCCTCCCACCATCCACACTACATTCTCTGAAAGCTCTCCTCCACCAGCCAAACTACTTTCTCTGACAGCTCTCCTCCCACCATCCACACTACATTCTCTGAAAACTCTCCTCCTCCACCATCCACACTACATTCTCTGACAGCTCTCCTCCACCATCCACACTACATTCTCTGACAGCTCTCCTCCACCACCCACACTACATTCTCTGACAGCTCTCCTCCCACCATCCACACTACATTCTCTGACAGCTCTCCTCCCACCATCCACACTACATTCTCTGACAGCTCTCCTCCTCCCACCATGCACACTACATTCTCTGACAGCTCTCCTCCCCCACCATCCACACTACATTCTCTGACAGCTCTCCTCCACCATCCACACTACATTCTCTGACAGCTCTCCTCCTCTCACCATCCACACTACATTCTCTGACAGCTCTCCTCCTCCCACCATCCACACTACATTCTCTGACAGCTCTCCTCCCACCACCATCCACACTACATTCTCTGACAGCTCTACTCCACCATCTACACTACATTCTCTGACAGCTCTCCTCCCCCCACCATCCACACTACATTCTCTGACATCTCTCCTCCCACCATCCACACTACATTCTGTGACAATTCTCCTCCCCCTACCATCCACACTACATTCTGTTACAGCTCTCCTCCCACCATCCACACTACATTCTCCGACAGCTCTCCTCCCACCATCCACACTACATTCTCTGACAGCTCTCCCCCACCATCCACACATTCTCCGACAGCACTCCTCCCACCATCATCCACACTACATTATCTGACAGCTCTCCTCCACTATCCACACTACATTCTCTGACAGCTCTCCTTTACCATCCACACTACATTCTCTGACAGCTCTCCTCCCACCATCCACACAACATTCTCTGACAGCTCTCCTCCCCACACCATCCACACTGACATCTCTCCTCCACCATCCACACTACATTCTCTGACAGCTCTCCTCCCCCCACCATCCACTCTACATTCTCTGACAGCTCTCCCCCACCATCCACACTACATTCTCTGACAGCTCTCCTCCACCATCCACACTACATTCTCTGACAGCTCTCCTCCCACCATCCACACTACATTCTCTGACAGCTCTCCTCCCACCATCCACACTACATTCTCTGACAAATCTCCTCCCCCACCATCCACACTACATTCTTTGACAGCTCTCCTCCCCACACCATCCACACTGACATCTCTCCTCCACCATCCACACTACATTCTCTGACAGCTCTCCTCCTCCACCATCCACACTACATTCTCTGACAGCTCTCCCCCACCATCCACACATTCTCCGACAGCACTCCTCCCACCATCATCCACACTACATTGTCTGACAGCTCTCCTCCACCATCCACACTACATTCTCTGACATCTCTCCTCCACCATCCACACTACATTCTCTGACAGCTCTCCTCCACCATCCACACTACATTCTCTGACAGCTCTCCTCCCACCACCCACACTACATTCTCTGACAGCTCTCCTCCCCCCACCATCCACACTACATTCTCTGACAGCTCTCCTCCCACCATCCACACTACATTCTCTGACAGCTCTCCTCCTCCCACTATCCACACTACATTCTCTGACAGCTCTCCTCCCCCCACCATCCACACTACATTCTCTGACAGCTCTCCTCTCACCATCCACACTACATTCTCTGACAGCTCTCCTCCTCCACTATCCACACTACATTCTCTGACAGCTCTCCTTTACCATCCACACTACATTCTCTGACAGCTCTCTCCCCCACCATCCACACTACATTCTCTGACAGCTCTCCTCCACCATCCACACTACATTCTCTGACAGCTCTCCTCCACCATCCTCACTACATTCTCTGACAGCTCTCCTCCCACAATCCACACTACATTCTCCGACAGCTCTCCCCCCCCCCCCATCCACACTACATTCTCTGACAGCTCTCCCCCACCATCCACACATTCTCGGACAGCACTCCTCCCACCATCATCCACACTACATTGTCTGACAGCTCTCCTCCACTTTCCACACTACATTCTCTGACAGCTCTCCTTTACCATCCACACTACATTCTCTGACAGCTCTCCTCCTCCACTATCCACACTACATTCTCTGACAGCTCTCCTTTACCATCCACACTACATTCTCTGACAGCTCTCCCCCCCACCATCCACACTACATTCTCTGACAGCTCTCCTCCACCATCCACACTACATTCTCTGACAGCTCTCCTCCACCATCCTCACTACATTCTCTGACAGCTCTCCTCCCACAATCCACACTACATTCTCCGACAGCTCCCCCCCCCCCCCCATCCACACTACATTCTCTGACAGCTCTCCCCCACTATCCACACATTCTCCAACAGCAATCCTCCCACCATCATCCACACTACCTTATCTGACAGCTCTCCTCCACTATCCACACTACATTCTCTGACAGCTCTCCTTTACCATCCACACTACATTCTCTGACAGCTCTCCTCCCACCATCCACACAACATTCTCTGACAGCTCTCCTCCCCACACCATCCACACTGACATCTCTCCTCCACCATCCACACTACATTCTCTGACAGCTCTCCTCCCACCATCCACACTACATTCTCTGACAGCTCTCCTCCCCCCACCATCCACTCTACATTCTCTGACAGCTCTCCCCCACCATCCACACTACATTCTCTGACAGCTCTCCTCCGCCCACCATCCACACTACATTCTCTGACAGCTCTCCTCCCACCATCCACACTACATTCTCTGACAAATCTCCTCCCCCACCATCCACACTACATTCTCTGACATCTCTCCTCCACCATCCACACTACATTCTCTGTCAGCTCTCCTCCCACCACCATCCACACTACATTCTCTGACAGCTCTACTCCACAATCCACAAAACATTCTCTGACAGCTCTCCTCCCCCCACCATCCACACTACATTTTCTGACAGCTCTCCTCCCACCATCCACACTACATTCTCTGACAGCTCTCCTCCTCCCACCATCCACACTACATTCTCTGACAGCTCTCCTCCTCCCACCATGCACACTACATTCTCTGACAGCTCTCCTCCCCCACCAACCACACTACATTCTCTGACAGCTCTCCCCCCCACCATCCACACTACATTCTCTGACACCTCTCCTCCTTCATCCACACTACATTCTCTCACAGCTCTCCATCCCCACCATCCACACTACATTCTTTGACAGCTCTCCTCCCCCCACCATCCACTCTACATTCTTTGACAGCTCTCCTCCATCATCCACACTACATTCTCTGACAGCTCCCCCCCCCCCCCCCACCATCCACACTACATTCTCTGACAGCTCTCCTCCACCATGCACACTAAATTCTCTGACAGTTCTCCTCCCACAATCCACACTGCATTCTCTGACAGCTCTTCTCCCCCACCATCCGCACTACATTCTCCGACAGCTCTCCTTTACCATCCATACTACATTCTCCGTTAGCTCTCCCCCCCCCCCCACCATCCACACTACATTCTCTGACAGCTCTTCTCCTCCATCTACACTACATTCTCTGACAGCTCTCCCCCAAAATCCACACTACATTCTCTGACAGCTCTCCTCCCACCATCCACACTACAATCTCCGACAGCTCTCCTCCACCATCCACACTACATTCTCTGACAGCTTTCCTCCTACCATCCACACTACATTCTCTGACAGCTCTCCTCCCACCATCCACACTACATTCTCTGACAGTTCTCCTTTTTCATCCACACTACATTCTATGACAGCTCTCCCCCCACCATCCACTCTACATTCTCTGACAGCTCTCCTCCCCCCACCATCCACACTATATTCTCTGACAACTCTCCTCCCACCATTCACACTACATTCTCTGACAGCTCTCCTCCCACCATCCACACTACATTCTCTGAAAGCTCTCCTCCCCCCACCATCCACTCTACATTCTCTGACAGCTCTCCTCCACCATCCACACTACATTCTCTGACAGCTCTCCCCCCCGCCACCATCCACACTACATTCTCTGACAGCTCTCCTCCCCCATCCACACTACATTCTCTGACAGCTCTCCTCCACCCATCATCCACACTACATTCTCTGACAGCTCTCCTCCCCCACCATCCACACTACAATCTCCGACAGCTCTCCTCCACCATCCACACTACATTCTCTGACAGCTCTCCTCCCACCATCCACACTACATTCTCTGACAGCTCTCCTCCCACCATCCACACTACATTCTCTGACAGCTCTCCTCCACCATCGACACTACATTCTCTGACAGCTCTCCCCCCCACCATCCACACTACATTCTCTGACAGCTCTCCTCCCCCATCCACACTACATTCTCTGACAGCTCTCCTCCACCCACCATCCACACTACATTCTATGACAGCTCTCCCTCCACCATCCACTCTACATTCTCTGACAGCTCTCCTCCCCCCACCATCCACACTATATTCTCTGACAACTCTCCTCCCACCATTCACACTACATTCTCTGACAGCTCTCCTCCCACCATCCACACTACATTCTCTGACAGCTCTCCTCCCACCATCCACACTACATTCTCTGAAAGCTCTCCTCCCCCCACCATCCACACTACATTCTCTGAAAGCTCTCCTCCCCCCACCATCCACTCTACATTCTCTGACAGCTCTCCTCCACCATCCACACTACATTCTCTGACAGCTCCCCCCCCCCCCCCCCCCACCATCCACACTACATTCTCTGACAGCTCTCCTCCACCATCCACACTACATTCTCTGACAGCTTTCCTCCCACCATCCACACTACATTCTCTGACAGCTCTCCTCCCACCATCCACACTACATTCTCTGACAGTTCTCCTTTTTCATCCACACTACATTCTCTCACAGCTCTCCTTCCCCACCATCCACACTACATTCTCTGACAGCTCTCCTCCCACCATCCACACTACATTCTCTGACAGCTCTCCTCCCCCCACCATCCACTCTACATTCTCTGACAGCTCTCCTCCACCATCCACACTACATTCTCTGACAGCTCTCCCCCCCCATCCACACTACATTCTTTGACAGCTCTCCTCCCCCATCCACACTACATTCTCTGACAGCTCTCCTCCACCATCCACACTACATTCTCTGACAGCTCTCCTCCACCATCCACACTACATTCTCTGACAGCTCTCCTCCCCCCACCATCCACACTATATTCTCTGACAACTCTCCTCCCACCATCCACACTACATTCTCTGACAGCTCTCCTTCCCCACCATCCACACTACATTCTCTGACAGCTCTCCTCCCCCCACCATCCACTCTACATTTTCTGACAGCTCTCCTCCCCTCATCATCCACACTACATTCTCTGACAGCTCTCCTCCCCCCACCATCCACTCTACATTTTCTGACAGCTCTCCTCCCCTCATCATCCACACTACATTCTCTGACAGCTCTGCTCCCACCATCCACACTACATTCTCTGACAGCTCTCCTCCACCATCCACACTACATTCTATGACAGCTCTCCTTCACCATCCACACTACATTCTCTGACAGATCTCCTCCCCCCTCCATCCACACTACATTCTCTGACAGCTCTCCTCCCCCCACCATCCACACTACACTCTCTGACAGCTCTCCCTTCACCATCCACACTACATTCTCTGACAGCTCTCCTCCCCCCACCATCCGCACTACATTCTGTGACAGCTCTCCTCCCACCATCCACACTACATTCTCTGACAGCTCTCCTCCCCCCACCATCCACACTACATTCTCTGACAGCTCTCCTCCCACCATCCACACTACATTCTCTGACAGCTCTCCTCCCACCATCCACTCTACATTCTCTGACAGCTCTCCTCCCTTATCCACATTACATTCTCTGACAGCTCTCCTCCTCCCACCATCCACACTACATTCTCCGACAGCTCTCCTCTTCCACCATCCACACTACATTCTCTGACAGCTCTCCCCCTCCACCATCCACACTACATTCTCTGACAGCTCTCCTCCCCCACCATCCACACTACATTCTCTGACAGCTCTCCTCCCACCATCTACACTACATTTTCTGACAGCTCTCCTCCACCATCCACACTACATTCTCTGACAGCTCTCCTCCCACCATCCACTCTACATTCTCTGACAGCTCTCCTCCCCCCACCATCCACACTGCATTCTCTGACAGCTGTCCTACCCCCACCATCCACACTACATTCTCTGACAGCTCTCCCCCCACCATCCACACTACATTCTCCGACAGCTGTCCTCCTCCCACCATCTACACTACATTCTCTGACAGCTCTCCTCCCCCACCATCCACACTACATTCTCTGACAGCTCTCCTCCCACCATCCACACTACATTCTCCGACAGCTCTCCCCTCATTGTCTGCTGTATCTTCTCTTTCCATGTACCTTTCAAGTGTACCTTTATCTGACCACAACTGGTTCTTCTTCTTCCCAGTGACCACTAATTTAAGGAAGTCCTTCACCACTCACCCCCTACAGTCAGGTCCCTAAATATTGAGACATCGACACAATTCTAAGATTTTTGGCTCTATACACCACCACAATGGATTTGAAAAGAAACAAACAAGATGTACTTTAACTGCAGACTGTCAGCTTTAATTTGAGGGTATCTACATCAAAATCAGGTGAACGGTGTAGGAATTACAACAGTTTGCATATTTGCCTCCCACTTGTTAAGGGACCAAAAGTATTGGGACAGAATAATAATCATAAATCAAACTTTCACTTTTTAATACTTGGTTGCAAATCCTTTGCAGTCAATTACAGCCTGAAGTGTGGAACGCATAGACATCACCAGACGCTGGGTTTCATCCCTGGTGATGCTCTGCTAGGCCTCTACTGCAACTGTCTTCAGTTCCTACCTGTTCTTGGGGCATTTTCCCTTCAGTTTTGTCTTCAGCAAGTGAAATGCATGCTCAATCGAATTCAGGTCGGGTGATTGACTTGGCCATTGCAGAACATTCCACTTCTTTCCCTTAAAAAACTCTTTGGTTGCTTTTGCAGTCTGCTTTGGGTCATTGTCCATCTGCACTGTGAAGCGTCCAATGAGTTCTGAAGCATTTGGCTGAATATGAGCAGATAATATTGCCCGAAACACTTCACAATTCATCCTGCTGCTTTTGTCAGCAGTCACATCATCAATAAATACAAGAGAACCAGTTCCATTGGCAGCCATACATGCCCACGCCATGACACTACCACCACCATGCTTCACTGATGAGGTGGTATGCTTAGGATCATGAGCAGTTCCTTTCCTTCTCCATACTCTTCTCTTCCCATCACTCTGGTACAAGTTGATCTTGGTCTCATCTGTCCATAGGATGTTGTTCCAGAACTGTGAAGGCTTTTTTACATGTCGTTTGGCAAACTCTAATCTGGCCTTCCTGTTTTTGAGGCTCACCAATGGTTTACATCTTGTGGTGAACCCTCTGTATTCACTCTGGTGAAGTCTTCTCTTGATTGTTGACTTTGACGCACATACACCTACCTCCTGGAGAGTGTTCTTGATCTGGCCAACTGTTGTGAAGGGTGTTTTCTTCCCCAGGGAAAGAATTCTTCGGTCATCCACCACAGTTGTTTTCCGTGGTCTTCCGGGTCTTTTGGTGTTGCTGAGCTCACTGATGCGTTCCTTCTTTAAGAATGTTCCAAACAGTTGTTTTGGCCACGCCTAATGTTTTTGCTATCTCTCTGATGGGTTTGTTTTGTTTTTTCAGCCTAATGATGGCTTGCTTCACTGATAGTGACAGCTCTTTGGATCTCATCTTGAGAGTTGACAGCAACAGATTCCAAATGCAAATAGCACACTTGAAATGAACTCTGGACTTTTTATCTGCTCATTGTAATTGCGATAATGAGGGAATAACACACACCTGGCCATGGAACAGCTGAGAAGCCGATTGTCCCATTACTTTTGGTCCCTTAACAAGTGGGAGGCACATACTGTTGTAATTCCTACACCGTTCACCTGATTTGGATGTAAATACCCTCAAATTAAAGCTGACAGTCTTCAGTTAAAGCACATCTTGTTAGTTTCATTTCAAATACATTGTGGTGATGTACAAAGCCAAAAATGTTAGAATTGTGTCGCTGTCCCAATATTTATGGACCTGACTGTATATTAGAAGGCCTTTAACTTACCATGGATTTTAGGATACAAATTCTGATTGGATGGTTAGGGTAGTATATTTGTACTGTAATCCTTTCCACACCTGTTACCTAGACACATATATATGGTCTCCAACAAGGAAATAATAGGCAGGCTGGGATGCAGTCATTGTTCCTGCATTTTGTTGCCGATGTATCGCAGCCCTCACCCCGTACCTTGCCCATGTATTTGTACAATTGTCCATTTATTGTCACAGTTGCTCACCTGTTGCCCTGTGTATTGTCTTTATTGTTCATTTCTTACCCACCTTTGCTGGGAACCTGCTGTAACAACTACCAGTGAGAAATGAGCTGTGGATTCACCATGAAACCCAAACCCAGGCAGAACCAAATGGATATATTTGGCCAGGTCAACCACCCACCCGACCCCCTGCCTGCTGCAACCTTCGGCTATTCATTTAGTGGTGCTAATACTTCCATAAGTCCATGACCCCTCCCAGCCACCCATCAGCTTGTTTCTAATTGTAATCAAGCTCTCAGGAATCCATGTTTTTGACAAATCCCTGATGCATACTTGCAATCAAGAGCTTCTGATCATGTGGAAAGTATGAACATGTGGAAGCCAACTACAATGGTCACATGACTTGAAGGCCCATCTCCCGGCTTTTAGAACCCTTAAAGGACCAGGAGACAGTCGGTGCCAAGGGGATCAAGGGAGCTTTCAGATTCTGATCAATCCTGGGTGATGTTTTTGACATAATTTTGTCATGCCCAAATTTGGTCAATTAGGTCGGACAACAGCTCAAGACAGCTTGTTGACGTTCAACAGATATCTGGTGGCCCTCTTATCTTGGCCTTTCGGCACCGGCCATACGCATCTATGTGGTTGCTTGGTGGGTGGGCCTGAATGCAGCCCTCTTAAAATAACTCACTGTGCTGAGAGTGCGCTCCATGCATGGTAGCCGGTGTGGATCGGTAAACTCCCAATGCATACTTGAGCTTTCTGATCATGTGGCATCCAATTACAGCGGTCACATGACCTGAAGGCCCGTCTCCCAGCTTTTAGAACCCTTAAAGCACCAGGAGACAGTCGGTGCCAAGGGGATCAAGGGAGCTTTCAGATTCTGATCAATCTTGGGTGATGTTTTTGACAAAATTTTGTCATGCCCACATTTGGTCAATGACGTCGGACAACAGCTCAAGACAGCTTGTTGACGTTCAACAGATATCTGGTGGCCCTCTTATCTTGGCTTTTTGGCGCCAGCCGTGAGCATCTATGCGGTTGCTTGGCGGGTGGGCCTTAATGCGGAGCAGTTAAAATACATCACCGTGCTGAGAGAGTGCTCCATGCATGGTAGCTGGTGTGGATCGGTAAACTCCCAATGGATACTTGAGCTTTCCGATCATGTGGAAGCCAATTACAGCGGTCACATGACCTGAAGCCCCCTCTTGGTTTTTAGAACCCTTAAAGAACCAGGAGACAGTCGGTGCCAAATGGTTCAAGGGAGCTTTCAGATGCTGATCAATCCTGGGTGATGTTTTTGACATAATTTTGTCATGCCCACGTTTGGTCAATGGCGTCAGCCAGCAGCTCAAGACAGCTTGTTGACGTTCAACAGATATCTGGTGGCCCACTTATCTTGGCCTTTTGGCACCGGCCTTACGTATCTATGCGGTTGCTTGGCAAGTGGGTCTTAATACGGCCCTGTTAAAATAACTCACCGTGCTGAGAGCACGCTCCATGCATGGTAGCCGATGTGGATCGGTAAACTCCCAATGCATACTTGAGCATTCCGATCATGTGGAAGCCAATTACAGCGGTCATATGACCTGAAGGCCCATGTCCCGGCTTTTAGAACCCTTAAAGCCCCAGAAGGCAGTCAGTGCCAAGGGGGTCAAGGGAGCTTTCAGATTATGATCAATCCTGGGTGATGTTTTTGACATAATTTTGTCATGCCCAAATTTGGTCAATTAGGTCGGACAACAGCTCAAGACAGCTTGTTGACGTTCAACAGATATCTGGTGGCCCTCTTATCTTGGCCTTTTGGCACCGGCCATACGCATCTATGTGGTTGCTTGGTGGGTGGGCCTGTATGCGACCCAGTTAAAATAACTCACTGTGCTGAGAGCCCGCTCCATGCATGGTAGCCGGTAAGGATCGGTAAACTCCCAATGCATACTTGCAATCGAGATATTTCCGATCATGTGGCAGCCAATTACAATGGTCACAAGACCCGAAGGCCCATTTCCTGGCTTTTAGAACCCTTAAAGAACCAGGAGACAGTTGGTGCCAAGAGGATCAAGGGAGCTTTCAGATTCTGATCAATCCAGGGTGATGTTGCTGGCAAAATCCTGATGCATACTTGCATTTGAGAGCTTTCTGATCATGTGGAAGCCAATTACAACGGTCACATGACCTGAAGGCCCATCTCCCGGCTTTTAGAACCCTTAAAGGACCAGAAGACAGTCGGTGCCAAGGGGTTCAATGGAGCTTTCAGATTCTGATCAATCCTGGGTGATGTTTTTGACAAAATATTGTCATGCCCACGTTTGGTCAATGATGTCAGCCAGCAGCTCAAGACAGCTTGTTGACGTTCAACAGATATCTGGTGGCCCTCTTATCTTAGCCTTTTGGCACCGTCCGTACGCGTCTATGTGGTTGCTTGCTGGGTGGGCCTTAATGTGGACCAGTTAAAATACCTCACCGTGCTGAGAGCGCGCTCCATGCATGGTAGCCGATGTGGATTGGTAAACTCCCAATGCATACTTGAGCTTTCCGATCATGTGGAAGCCAATTACAACGGTCACATGACCTGAAGGCCACCCCTCCCAGCTTTTAGAACCCTTAAAGCACCAGGAGACAGTTGGTGCCAAGGGAATCAAGGGAGCTTTCAGATTCTGATCAATCCTGGGTGATGTTTTTGACATAATTTTGTCATGCCCACATTTGGTCAATGACATCAGTCAGCAGCTTAAGACAGCTTGTTGACGTTCAACAGATATCTGGTGGCCCTCTTATCTTGGCCTTTTTGCGCTGGCCGTGAGCGGCTATGTGGTTGCTTGGTGGGTGGGCCTTAATGCGCCCCAGTTAAAATAACTCACCGTGCTGAGAGCGCGCTCCATGCATGGTAGCCGGTGTGGATCGGTAAACTCCCAATGGATACTTGAGCTTTCCGATCACGTGGAAGCCAATTACAGCGGTCACATGACCCGAAGGCCCATCTCCCGACTTTTAGAACCCTTAAAGGACCAGGAGACAGTCGGTGCCAAGGGGTTCAAGAGAACTTTCAGATTCTGATCAATCCTGGGTGATGTTTTTGACATAATTTTGTCATCCCCACGTTTGGTAAATGACATCAGCCAGCAGCTCAAGACAGCTTGTTGACGTTCAGCAGCCAGCCTGGGAACTGTCATTTGTGCCAGGATGGGGGAGGATCTTTGTGAATGGTAGAGGATCGCTGTGGATAGGACAAGATCAATCATTTTGAATTTTTCAAAAAACATTTCAGCATTTCCATTATTTTATTTACAATATAACTTTTTGAAAATGAGTAACTTATACATAGGGAGGGTCACTTATACGAGGGAAACTCCCGATGCATACTTACAATCAAGAGTTTTCCGATCATGTGGCAGCCAACTTCATTGGTCACATGACCTGAAGGCCCCCCCTCCCAGCTTTTAGAACCCTTAAAGGACCAGGAGACAGTCGGGGATCAAGAAGCTTTCAGATTCTGATAAATCGCCCCCCTCAGCCCACAGACCTCCATATCCACCGTTCTTCCCGTTAAAAGCCAGTTCGTACATTTGTTGAAGGAATCCGTAGGTGCCTTTTCCCCGATGTCTCAGATTTTTTGTATCTGCAAACCATTTTCCACAGTCTGAACGCAGTGAGGATGCTCGGCGGTGTGTCTGTTCTGGTCTGTAAGAGGCCGCTCATTCGTGTGAATTCTCTGGTGTTTCAAAAGGTCTCTTTTCTCTGTGAAACATTTCCCGCACACTGAACATGAATGAGGACGGTCGTCCGTGTGAATTTTCAGGTGTCTAACGAGGTCTCCTTTCTCAATGAAACACTTCCCACACTCTGAACACGAATAGGGACGCTCACCCTTGTGAATTCTCAGGTGTCTGACCAGGTCCCCTTTCTCAATGAAACATTTCCCGCACTCGGAACATGAATAGGGGCGCTCACCCGTGTGAATTCTCTGGTGTTTAACAAGGTCTCCTTTCTGAGTGAAACATATCCCACACTCTGAACACGAATAAGGACGCTCACCTGTATGAATTCGCTGGTGTCTAATTAGGTCTCCTTTAACAGTGAAACATTTCCCGCACTCTGAACACGAAAAAGGACGCTCGCCTGTGTGAATTCTCTGGTGTCTAACAAGATCTCTTTTGTTAGTGAAACATTTCCCACACCCTGTACATGAGAAAGGGCGCTCACCTGTGTGACTTCTCTGGTGTATAAGAAGGGAGAATTTCTGTGTAAAACATTTTCCACACTCTGAACAGGAGAACGGGCGCTGACCCCTGTGAGTTCTCTGGTGTAAAATAAGCTGTTCTTCTTTGCTGAAATACTTGCTGCACTCCGAACAAGAGAAAGTGCGCTCACCTGTGTGAATTCTCTGGTGTGTAAGAAGCTTTCTGTTTTCAGTGAAAGATTTCCCGCACACCAAACATGACAATGAATACTCTCCTCTGTGAATTCCCTCATGGGTTAAAGAAGATTTCATGGGATGAGGTGGAGCTGATGATCTTTCAGCACTGTGAGAACCTAGATGGCCATCTGAAGTCACAGTATGAAAATTATCAGAAGATTTCTCAGGATTAGAAAGATCCATTGATCTTAGATGGACATCTGAAGTCAAAATATAGGATTTATCAGAAGATTCCTGAATATTAGAAGGTTCCATTGATCTTAGATGGACATCTGAAGTCAAAATATGGGATTTATCAGAGGATTCCTCAGAATTAGAAGGTTCCATTGGTCTTAGATGGACATCTGAAGTCAAAATAAGGGATTTATCAGAAGATTCCTCAGAATTAGAAGGATCCATTGGTTTTAGATGGACATCTGAAGTCAAAATATGGGATTTATCAGAGGATTCCTCAGAAGTTAAAGGGTCAATTGATCTTACATGGACATCTGAAATCAAAATGTGAGATTTATCAGAAGATTCCTTAAAATTAGAAGAGCCCATTGATCTTAGCTGGACATCTGAAGTCATAGTATGGGATCTATCAGAAGATTCCTCGGGATTAGAAGGATCCATCGATCTTAGATGGACATCTGAAGTCACAGTATGAGATTTATCAGAAGATTCCTCAGAATTAGAAGGATCCAATATTTTTAGATGGACATCTGAAGTCATAATATGTGATTCATCAGAAAATTCCTTGGGATATGAAGGATCCATTGATCTTACTGACCAGTAAAATTTAATTTTTGGCGAACATTGTGCAATGTCACTGTCTTCTGCAGTACAATCTGGAGATATAAGATGTCTCTCCGACATATTTAAATTTTAAAAAGTACCATCCATCTGTTGGAAAGAAATTTTTCATACTTGATATGTTTGTTTTTATATGTCTTGCATTTAGGAGTCATATACAGTATATACGTTTAGCATGCAAAACTTTCCCAAAGCTCTAGCATTGGATTGGGTGCAATCATAACAGAAAACTATAAATTTGTTGGGAACATGACGTTATATTGAGGCATGGAGATGGACCTTCCATATGGTGTCCAGTATTTCCTCCTCATTTGTTGGGAACATGACGTTATATTGAGGCATGGAGATGGACCTTCCATATGGTGTCCAGTATCTCCTCCTCATTTGTTGGGAACATGACGTAATATTGAGGAATGGAGATGGACCTTTCATATGGTGTCCAGTATCTCCTCCTCATTTGTTGGGAACATGACGTTATATTGAGGAATGGGGATGGACCTTTCATATGGTGTACAGCATATCCTCATTTGTTGGGAATATGATATTCTATTGAGGAATGGAGATGGACCTTTCATTTGGTGTACAGCATCTCCTCCTCATTTGTTGGGAATGTGACGTTATATTGAGGAATGGAGATGGACCTTTCATATGGTGTACAGTATCTCCTCCTCATTTGTTGGGAACATGACGTTATATTGAGGAATGGAGATGGACCTTTCATATGATGTCCAGTATCTCCTCCTCATTTGTTGAGAACATTATTATTATTATACAGTATTTATAAAGCGCCAATAGTTCGCTCAGTGCTGTACATTAGAACATGACGTTATACTGAGGAATGGAGATGGACCTTTCATATGGTGTCCAATATCTCCTCATTTGTTGGGAACATGATGTTATATTGAGGAATGGAGATGGACCTCTCATATGGTGTCCAGTATCTCCTCCTCATTTGTTGGGAGCATGACATTATATTGAGGAATGGAGATGGACCTTTCATATTATTTCCTCCTCCTTTTAAAATGTATATGGAGAGCACTATGGCCTTTTACTGGGTGTAAAAATAAAATAATATCTTGTTACCTCCTCTGTGTCCATCTCCAGCAACGTCTTCTCTCTACTTCTGGCCAACTCACCTTTCACCCAGAACTTCCTGCTCCTACTCTTACATCACTTCCTGTCTTTCCATGGACAATACGCAAGACCGTCACCTTGTGTTGAATATAAATATCACACCCTACGTTAAGTTTCATCATTTTGCCCTCGGCCTTGTGTTCCATTCTTCTATTAGGATCCATCTTCACAAAGATTATACTTTACAATAAATCCAAACAGTAAGCTTGAGTAGCCAGCAGCAATGGAGGCATACCAGAAGAGGACCGAGGATAGCGGTCTGCAGGATGGCACCTGGAAACTGGACCTTGGAAGCTTGAGTAGTAAGCAGCAATGGAGGCATACCAGGAGAGGACCATCGATGGCTTTCTGCAGGATGGCTGTTGGAAACTGGACCTTGGAAGCTTCAGTATTTGGCAGCAATGGAGGCATACCAGCAGAGGACCGAGGATGGTGGTCTACAGGATGGCACCTGGAAACTGGACCTTGGAAGCTTGAGTAGTCAGCAGCAATGGAGGCATACCAAAAGAGGACTGAGGATGGTGGTCTGCAGGATGGCACCTGGAAACTGGACCTTGGAAACTTGAGTAGTCAGCAGCAATAGAGGCATATCAGAAGAGGACTGAGGATGGCTTTCTGCAGGATGACACCTGGAAACTGAACCTTGGAAGCTTGAGTCGTCAGCAGCAATGGAGGCATACCAGAAGAGGACCGAGGATGGTGGTCTCCAGGATGACACCTTTAAACTGGACCTTGGAAGCTTGAGTAGTCAGCAACAATGGAGGCATACCAGCAGAGGACCGAGGATGTCGGTCTACAGGATGGCACCTGGAAACTGGACCTTGGAAGCTTGAGTAGTCAGCAACAATGGAGGCATACCAGCAGAGGACCAAGGATGGCGGTCTGCAGGATGGCACCTGGAAACTGGACCTTGGAAGCTTGAGTAGTCAGCAGCAATGGAGGCATACCAGAAGAGGACCAAGGATGGCACCTGGAAACTGGACCTTGGAAGCTTGAGTAGTAAGCAGCAATTGAGGCATACCAGAGAGGACCAAGGATGGATTTCTGCAGGATGGCTCTTGGAAACTGGACCTTGGAAGCTTGAGTATTTGGCAGCAATGGAGGCATACCAGCAGAGGACCGAGGATGGCGGTCTACAGGATGGCACCTGGAAACTGGACCTTGAGTAGTCAGCAGCAATGGAGGCATACCAGAAGAGGACCGAGGATGGCGGTCTACAGGATGGCACCTGGAAACTGAACCTTGGAAGCTGTAGTAGTCAGCAGCAATGGAGGCATACTAGAAGAGGACCAAGGATGGTGGTCTACAGGATGGCGCCTGGAAACTGGACCTTGGAAGCTGGAGTAGTCAGCAGCAATGGAGGCATACTAGAAGAGGACTGAGGATGGTGGTCTACAGGATGGCACCTGGAAACTGGACCTTGGAAGCTTGAGTAGTCAGCAGCGAACCAAACAGGGGAGGTTGTTCGGCCCATCACCATCTATTACATTTTAAAGCTGCTAAATTGGGAGATGAGTGTGCTTTCCTTTGGTTTGGTTTCCTCCAGCCTGATGGCACCTTCCAATCAACGCTCATCTATGAATTCTGGTTGTTGGTTAAAACATTTAAAATAAAAAAGGGGCTCAGACAGAATTTTGTGAAGCGAGGAGCTTTTTTTTTGTTTATTTTACAAGAATAGAATATTTATGACCAGAAAATAAATCTTTCAGAAACTCAGAGTTTCTAATTTAAGTAAAAATTGAAAATTGCGTCTTCGGTAGAGTAAAACAAGAGTCATGGAGTCAGGCAGCCAATGGCTGTCTATAAAGAGGTTCCTCGGTGGAAGATGATTCCTGATTGGACAATGAGGGTTGATGCATCTTCACAGAGATCCTTTCTGCATCCAGTAGAACACAAAGAGAATCGATGGGCCGGGCTCCAGTCATTGTTCCTTCAGGCTCTTGCCTGTGTCTTGGCGCCATTGTTTGTTCATTGTCCTTGTATTGGTTTGGCCGTCCTTGAATTGTCGGCATTTCCTGCTTTGTTCCCCCCATGTCTCGCCATATCTGGCCATGTATCACCATGTATTCTATGGTGTCATCTGTGTGAGTGTGGGGCCAAGTCAGCGCTGTTTGTTTAGACCAGTCTCCAAACTTTCTAAACAAAGTGACAGTTTACTGTCCTTCAAGCTTGGGGGGGGGGGGGGGGAAGGGGGGGGGGGTCAGACTGTCACCAGTGGGAGAAGAAAATGCCCCACCACAGGTGTCAGTGGGAGGAATAGTGCCCCATCATTGGTGTCAGTGGGAGGAATAGTGTCCCATCATTGGTGTCAGTGGGAGGAATAGTGCCCCATCATTGGTATCAGTGGGAGGAATAATGCCCCAACATTGGTATCAGTGGGAGGAATAATGCCCCATCATTGGTGTCAGTGGGAGGAATAGTGTCCCATCATTGGTGTCAGTGGGAGGAATAGTGCCCCATCATTGGTGTCATTGGGAGGAATAATGCCACATCATTGGTGTCAGTGGAAAGAATAATGTCCCATCATTGGTGTCAGTGGGAGGAATAGTGCCCCACCATTGGTGTCATTGGGAGGAATAGTGCCCCATCATTGGTGTCAGTGGGAGGAATAGTGTCCCATCATTGGTGTCAGTGGGAGGAATAGTGCCCCATCATTGGTGTCAGTGGGAGGAATAGTGCCCCATCATTGGTGTCAGTGATGGGAATAGTGCCCCATCATTGGTGTCATTGGGAGGAATAGTGCCCCCTCATTGGTGTCAGTGGGAGGAATAGTGTCCCATCATTGGTGTCAGTGGGAGGAATAGTGCCCCATCATTGGTGTCAGTGGGAGGAATAGTGCCCCATCATTGGTATCAGTGGGAGGAATAGTGTCCCATCATTGGTGTCAGTGGGAGGAATAGTGCCCCATCATTGGTGTCATTGGGAGGAATAATGCCACATCATTGGTGTCAGTGGAAGGAATAATGTCCCATCATTGGTGTCAGTGGAAGGAATAGTGTCCCATCATTGGTGTCAGTGGGAGGAATAGTGCCCCATCATTGGTGTCATTGGGAGGAATAGTGCCACATCATTGGAGTCAGTGGGAGGAATAGTGTCCCATCATTGGTGTCAGTGGGAGGAATAGTGCCCCATCATTGGTGTCAGTGGGAGGAATAGTGCCCCATCATTGGTGTCAGTGATGGGAATAGTGCCCCATCATTGGTGTCAGTGGGAGGAATAGTGCCCCCTCATTGGTGTCAGTGGGAGGAATAGTGCCACATCATTGGAGTCAGTGGGAGGAATAGTGTCCCATCATTGGTGTCAGTGGGAGGAATAGTGCCCCATCATTGGTGTCAGTGGGAGGAATAGTGCCCCATCATTGGTGTCAGTGATGGGAATAGTGCCCCATCATTGGTGTCAGTGGGAGGAATAGTGCCCCCTCATTGGTGTCAGTGGGAGGAATAGTGCCCCAAGGACCAGATAAAATCAAGCGAAGGGCCACATCTGGCCCCTGGGCACAGTTTGGAGACCACTGGTTTAGAGGACCATATTACTATACTTTAATACCTATAACTATCAAAACGCACCCCAGAAAAATCCAACATTTGTACCGAACCCACAATTCCACACAACTTGTGTAGAGCGCCATTAAAGTCTGAAAGGAAGAGTCAGAGGCTGGGGCAGGAAGGGTAAAAAAAAGTAGCCTGTGAGCGCTCTCTGATGTTAAGGCCTTCACTGTGAATGAAACGTTTGCACCAGGACAAAGAGCGCTACCCTGTGTGAATTTTCTGGTGTTGAAGAAGGCGTACTTTGTAAATGAAACATTTCCCGCACTCTGTGCATGCGTAAGGGCGCTCACCCGTGTGAATTCTCTGGTGTGTATGAAGTGCATTTTGCTGCCTGAAACTTTTCCCGCACTCTGAACATGAATAGGGACGCTCGCCCGTGTGAATTCTTTGATGTTGAAGAAGGTTTCCTTTTTCGGTAAAACATTTCCCGCACTCTGAGCATGAGAAAGGACGCTCACCTGTGTGAATTTTCTGGTGTGTGAAAAGTGCACTTTTCTGCTTGAAACATTTTCCGCATTGCGAACATGGATAAGGACGCTCGCCTGTGTGAAACGTCCTGTGCTGAAGAAGATGTCCTTTCTCAGTGAAACATTTCCCGCACACTGAACACGAATAGGGACGCACACCTGTGTGAATTCTCTGGTGTGCAAGAAGGTGTCCCTTCTTAGTGAAACCTTTTCCGCACTCAGAACATGGGTAAGGGCGCTCACCGGTGTGAACTCTCTGGTGTATAAGAAGGGGACCTATCCTAAGGAAACATTTCCCGCACTCTAAACATGGATAGGGATGCTCATTGGTGTGAATTCTCTGGTGTGTAAGAAGGTGTTCTTCCTTAGTGAAACATTTCCCACACTCTAAACACGTCAAGGGACGTTCACCAGTGTGAATTTTCTGGTGTAAAAGAAGGTATTGTTTCCGAAAGAAACATTTCCCACACTCTGAACATGAGAAAGGACGCTCACCCGCGGGGCTTCTCTGCTGTTTAGGTAGTGCACTGTTATTAGTGGAAGAGTTCTTACAATCTGGAGATGACAATGAACTCTCTCCTGTGTGCCCTCCATCACATATGGAAGACTTCTTGGGATTGGATGGATCTGTTGATGTACCCACACTGTGAGATCTCAGTTGGATAATTGAAGTCATAGTATGGGATCTATCAGAAGATTCCTCAGTTTCAGAAGGATTCATGGATCTTAGATGGACATCTAAAGTCATAGTAAGGGATGGATCAGAAGATTCCTCAGTTTTAGAAGGATCTATTGATTTTAGATGGACATCTGAAGTCATAGTATGGGATCTATCAGAAGGTTCCTCAGTTTTAGAAGGACCCATTGATCTTAGATGGACATCTGAAGTCATAGTATGGGATTGATCAGAAGATTCCTCAGTTTTAGAAGGACCCAATGATCTTAGATGGACATCTGAAGTCACAGTATGGGTTTGATCAGAAGGTTCCTCAGTTTTAGAAGGACCTATTGATCTTAGATGGACATCTGAAGTCCTAGTATGGGATTTATCAGAAGGTTGCTCAGTTTTAGAAGGACCCATTGATCTTAGATGGACATCTGAAGTCATAGTATGGGATCTATCAGAAGGTTCCTCAGGATTAGAAGGACCCATTGATCTTAGATGGACATCTGAAGTCATAGTATGGGATCTATCAGAAGGTTCCTCAGGATTAGAAGGACCCATTGATCTTAGATGGACATCTGAAGTCATAGTATGGGATCTATCAGAAGATTTCTCAAGATTAGAAGGATCCGTTAAACCCTCCGGATGGTAAGGCTTGTTATGTGTAGTAGGAGTAATGGGCAAACTTGGAGAACATTCTGTGACATCGTTATCTTCTGCCTTGAAATCTGGAGATAAAATCGGATCTCCCTCCGAGGCCTTCAGAACAAAGCGTCCATCTGTAAGAAAACAGTTTTTAAATAAAAATTAAAAAATATTTTTTCTAGTCTTACATTCAGGAATCATATATGTTGGTCCAGCGCCAAGTTTCCCCAAGCTCTGGCATGGAATTGCAAGCAATCATTACACCACAGTATGAATAATAGTTGACTAAGCCCTGTGGGTGAGGTGAAACGCATCAGCAAACAGGGGAAGTGGGGGAGAGGTGGGGGAGAAAGAGGAAACCGGAAGGGAAAAAGGAAAGGACCAAAGAAATACATGAAGAGATGCAAGGGGTCAATGGTCAAACCTTAGTGTGCCAGACAACCCAAGGATGTGGTGCAACGGGACCTTGGCGGGGTCTCTACTAATGTGAATTGTTTCTGCATTCAGTATTTCTTACTTACTTGTGTCCGTATATAGAGAATCCCTAATCATCTCCTCCTCCTCCATAGACCGCTGATCTCCACTCACCAACTTCTCTTCTTCTTCCTCTTTAACCTCAACTTTGATGTCTTTCAGATCTTCACCCTAAAGCCCAAAGATGATAGAATACATCAAGAGATTACACAGAAGAATGTCCGCTCATAATTTATTTATTTTAGATCAACATGGTCAGTCCCACCTACCTGATGATGGTGATGGATGGTGGGACCTTCCTGTGAGGAACCCTGGGAATACAGAGGACGGGGACATCTCTCTGGTGGGTTCCCATGACTGGATCCATCTACCTGATGATGGTGAGGGATGGTGTGACCTTCCTGTGTGGAATCCCGGGAATACAGAGGATGGGGACATCTCTCTGGTGGGTTCCCATGACTGGATCCATCTATAGGAAACACACACACTGACTGAATCCATTGTTTCTATGTGTTCATCAGATGATGGGGGATCTAGGTGGATCCTCCGTACTGCTCTCTCCATTCCAATAAAGTCTCCTCTTACCCGGTGATGTGAATCTTTGGCACTTCTCTGTCTTCACGTCCTCAGAGAGGTCATCTACAAACCCCCAATCCTATCAAGAAATAGACAGTGACACCCTGACACCTTATAGGAACCTGACACACACAATGATACAGTCACCATCCAGACACATCCCTTGTCTGTTACTGGAGAATGTCCCAGAATTCCCGGCACCGCTCACCTCTCCTGTCAGCAGCTCCATCATCTTCTTGGTGACTTCTAGAATCTTCTGCATGTTGTGTCTCTCAGGGTTTAGGGAGTCACATGGAGGCACTGTGATGGTCATATGATCATCTGACTTCAGAAGAGGAAATCTCTGTATTAGGGAACCAATAGGAACATCATGTTAGACTCCCAGAATCCTCCTCACCTCTCCAGTCAGGTCTGTGTTTTTTTAATAGAGATGAGAGCGCTGTCATGTGACCTCCCAGAATCCTCCTCACCTCTCCGGTCAGGTATGTGTTTTATTAATAGAGATAGGAGTGATGTCATGTGACCTCCCAGAATCCTCCTCACCTCTCCGGTCAGCAGGTAGATGATCTCCAGGGTGAGGTTTAGTATCCTCTCAGTCACTTCGCTGTGGTCTTCATCCATGTCTATTGATTTGGTTGTGTCATCTAGATGGGACACCCCTCTCTGTCAATGAATAATAAGCTGATAATTAACTCTTTTAATGTTTAGATAGAAGGGTTAGATCAAGCATGACAAATGGTTGTTTTATGGGATGTAGCTGATCTAAAAACCAGAGGCTCTGGATGGACGGTTGGATAAATGGTTCTATATTTAGGACGTATCCGGTCTATAAACCAGAGGCTCTGGATGGACGGTTGGATAAATGGCTCTATATTTAGGACGTATCCGGTCTATAAACCAGAGGCCCTGGATGGACGGTTGGATAAATGGTTCTATATTTAGGACGTATGCGGTCTCTAAACCAGAGGCCCTGGATGGACGGTTGGATAAATGGTTCTTTATTTAGGACGTATCCGGTCTATAAACCAGAGGCTCTGGATGGACGGTTGGATAAATGGTTCTTTATTTAGGACGTATCCGGTCTATAAACCAGAGGCTCTGGATGGACGGTTGGATAAATGGCTCTATATTTAGGACGTATCCGGTCTATAAACCAGAGGATCTGGATGGACGGTTGGATAAATGGCTCTATATTTAGGACGTATCCGGTCTATAAACCAGAGGCTCTGGATGGATGGTTGGATAAATGGTTCTATATTTAGGACGTATCTGGTCTATAAACCAGAGGCTCTGGATGGACGGTTGGATAAATGGTTCTATATTTAGGATGTATCTGGTCTATAAACCAGAGGCTCTGGATGGACGGTTGGATAAATGGTTCTATATTTAGGATGTATCCGGTCTATAACCATAAAAGACGTCACAGTGAATATGGATGAAATCAATGGACATGACGGTGGAGGAAGAGGAAAATAAGAACTTATTACCTCCTCTGTTGCCACTTCCACCAATGTCTCCTCTCTACTTCCTCCCGACTCACCCGGAACTTCCTGTTCATACGTAACATCACTTCCTGTCTTCACTCTACATCACTTCCTGTCTTTGCGGTCCCTACAATACATGACATCACCATCTTTTGTTGAATATAAATACCGCAGTCTACGTTACGTTGCATCATTCTCTCGGCTGCCTCGGGTCCATTCCTCTATTCGGGTACATCAATGATTACACACAGATTATACTTCACATCACATCCAGAAAATAAAATGAGGAAATGAAAAACAATTGGATAGAGCTTTATTATGTATAAATGTAAAACTATGGAATGACCCACATGGAAGAAAAATATATTTTAAATATATCTTAAAAATATTTTCCCCAAGTATATTGACATATATTTCAAATAGTACAATTTTGTCCATATTCAATATATTTCAAAATTATATTTACTTATATCTATACTTATCTCCAGCCGCAACACACTGGCTCGGGGAGAACCCTACTTATCCGTAGTGACCACCATTTTACCTATTCCAAGTTAACCCCTTGTTAACTGGAATGTACCGAGGTCCCCATACCACTGATGGGTCCCGAATCTGTCTCCATAGAGAATTCTTTCCTCCTCCAAAGACCAACCATCTCCAAGGCCGCCATGACAATCCAAACCAAAGCACCAAGGGGAGGGAGGGTGGGAAGCTTCTTCTTTTTCCAAACTTCCCCGCACTGGACTTCCTGAGGACAGAGCCTCCTTTTCCTCCCTGGGAGACCCTTCCCAACATCCCCCATCCAATAAAGTAAGCATTAATACCATAATTTAACCCTCTGTTGTCCCTCTATCCCCCTTAGTCATGTTGACCCTGCGCTTATTTTTTTTTTCTCCAGGCCTAGCCTTCTTCTTAGTGTGTTACCCAACTTGGTTGCCCACTTGCTATACCAATTACCAGTGTTTTCACCACAGATTGGGCAATTTCTAGGGTATTTTCTAGGTAAGTGTGGGACCAGCTCAGCACTGGTAAATGCCCTTTTTTATGAGAACTAATTATTTTGGGAATAGAACTTTCAAACCATACCCCTAAGAATGTGGGCAATCCCCCAATATACTTCACGAACATTGCACCAATTGGGTCCACCAGCCCACCTCTCTCGGGAAATATGAGGCTCTTGGAGTTTCAATTATGCCCTGGTAGGCTTACAATTTTGGAGTTCCCGGGACTGCATACTTCCATAGACTATTATAAGGGGCATTTATGTTCAGTTCTGTGGTTTTTATTTTATATTTTGCAAAATAGAAAATGAGGAATGAAGATACCATAAATTAGAGGGGGCAGAAACTGTTGTAGGCACATCCCGCCACTGGAGTATCTAAGAGCGAGAAGCCAACAGTAGACCAGTAGAAGGGATGAGAAGAAGGGAGGTGGAGGAGAAGAAGGAAGGAGGAGGAGAAGAAGGGATGAGGAGGAGAAGAAGGGATGAGGAGGAGAAGAAGGGATGAGGAGGAGAAGAAGGGATGAGGAGGAGAAGAAGGGATGAGGAGGAGAAGAAGGGATGAGGAGGAGAAGAAGGGATGAGGAGGAGAAGGAGGGAGGAGGAGGAGAAGAAGGGAGGAGGAGGAGAAGAAGGGAGGAGGAGGAGAAGAAGGGAGGAGGAGGAGAAGAAGGGAGGAGGAGCAGAAGGGAGAAGGAGAAGGGAGGAGGAGGAGGAGAAGAAGGGAGGAGGAGAAGGAGGGAGGAGAAGAAGGGGGAGGAGGAGGAGAAGAAGGGATGAGGAGGAGGAGAAGGAGGAGATGAAGAAGCAGAAGGGAGGAGGAGGAGAAGAAGAAGGAAGGAGGAGGAGGAGAAGAAGGGAGGAGGAGGAGGAGGAGAAGAAATGAGGAGGAAAAGGAGAAAACACGAGGAGGAGAAGAAGGGAGAAGGAGGAGAAGAAGAAGGGAGGAGAAGAGAAAGAAGGGAGGAGGAGGAGAAGAAAAAGGGAGGGAAGAATAAGGGAGAATAAGGAGAAGGGAGGAAGAGGAGAAGGAGGGAGGGGGAGGAGAAGGAGGGAGAGTGAGGAGGGAGGAATAGAATAGTAAGGAATAAAGTAAAACAGAATAGAACAGAAAAGAATAAAACAGAATAGAATTAAATAGAACACAACCACCTTCTAAAATTAAAATGTTGAATTTCAAATAGAATAGAACCAGGAATTCTTCACAATGAATTTGGATTGATTCAAAACTTTCGACTCAAATTGGATACTTCTAATCCATTGGAAAAATTCAAATCTGGTCGAAAACAAATAAAAGAAACAAAACTAAACTAAATGATTACAACAAATCTGAATTAGTAACTTAGCAAATCGATCCGAAAGGAAACAAGAGTTTTGTTGAGAGACTGAAGACATGAGTGATGGAGCATAGGACAGAAGAAGAGGGGACAGTAGTAGTTGCGAGGGAACAAAATCCAGGGGACAACTGGTTGGGTGGGTTCGTGGGGGAAATGACAAACATGCTATACTTACCTGTAGTGTGCAGTGGTTTTGCACAGAACAGCCTGGATCCTCCTCTTCTCAGGTCCCCCGCAGGCTCTCTTGACCTCTTCCTCCTGTTGGGTGCCCCCACAGCAAGCAGCTTGCTATGGGGGCACCTGCTGCTCTGTGTCCATTCAAACACGGAGCTGTGGCTTGGCCCCACCCCTTCTCTCTCCTCATTAGCTCAGTGGCTATGATTGACAGCTCTCCTCCCCCCACCATCCACACTACATTCTCCAACAGCTCTCCTCCCCCCACCATCCACACTACATTCTCTGACAGCTCTCCTCCCCCCACCATCCACACTACATTCTCTGACAGCTCTCCTCCCCCCACCATCCACACTACATTCTCTGACAGCTCTCCTCCCACCATCCACACTACATTCTCTGACAGCTCTCCTCCCCCCACCATCCACACTACATTCTCCAACAGCTCTCCTCCCCCCACCATCCACACTACATTCTCTGACAGCTCTCCTCCACCACCCACACTACATTCTCTGACAGCTCTCCTCCACCATCCACACTACATTCTCTGACAGCTCTCCTCCCCCCACCATCCACACTACATTCTCCAACAGCTCTCCTCCCCCCACCATCCACACTACATTCTCTGACAGCTCTCCTCCCCCCACCATCCACACTACATTCTCTGACAGCTCTCCTCCCCCCACCATCCACACTACATTCTCTGACAGCTCTCCTCCACCATCCACACTACATTCTCTTACAGCTCTCCTCCACCATCCACACTACATTCTCTTACAGCTCTTCTCCCCCCACCATCCACACTACATTCTTTGACAGCTCTCCTCCCCCACCATCCACACTACATTCTCTTAGAGCTCTCCTCCCCCCACCATCCACACTACATTCTCTGACAGCTCTCCTCCTCACCAACCATCTCAAAGTTATGATCAATTGGTTAAAAAAAAAAAAAAAAAAAAAGAAGAAGGCTGAGAACATGTTATAAAGTGTTGAGCATTTTTTTTATTTTACAAGATGAGAATTACCGATTAACATACATTGACTGATCGGCATCGACCATTCCGCCTGCTGCAGGACAGTAAAAATATTGCAATTACATGAAAGATCCAAAAGCAATTTATAAATCTAAAACAATCTATAAAATAATCTGCAAAGGCATATCGGTGATGGAGAAATCCCCACGGTATATTTTTTTTTACATTGATTCTTTCTGTAGGATAAATACATCATCCCTTCATATTGTTGTCTATATATAGCCACCACCCACATGGAAGAAAAATATATTTGAAATACAATTTTATCCGTATGCAATATATTACAAAAAAATTTAAATTACAAAACATACACATACATATACACACACACATTATATATATATATACACACACATACACAGTGAAGGAAATGTGTATTTGCTCCCCTGCTGATGTTGAATGTTCGCCCACTCACAAAGAAATGATCGCTCTAAAAATCGAATGTTCGGTGTATTGTAACACTGAGAGACAGAATAGCAACAACAAATTCAGCAGAAATGCATGTCTAACAAATGATGACTGGTCTGCATGTTCATGAGGGAAATAAGGATTTGATCCCCTATCATTCAGCAGGATTTCTGGCTACCAGGTGTCTTTCATACAGGTAACAAGCTGAGATTAGAAGCAGTCTCTTAAAGGGAGTGCTGCTAATCTCATTTTGTTACCTGTATAAAAGACACCTGTCCACAGGAGCAATCAAACAATCAGATTCCGAACTCTCCATCATGGCAAAGACCAAAGAGCTGTCCAAGGATGTCAGGGACAAGATTGTAGACCAACACAAAGCTGGACTGGGCTACCAAACTATGGCCAAGCAGCTTGGTGAGAAGGTGACAACAGTTGGTGCAATCATTCACAAATGGAAGAAACACAAAACAAGTGTCAGTCTCCCTAGGTCTGGTGCACCATGCAAGATCTCACCTCGTGGAGTGTCAATGATCATGAGAACAGTGAGGAATCATCCCAGAACTACACGTGAGGATCTTGTCAATGATCTCCAGGCAGCTGGGACCACAGTCACCAAGAAAACAATTGGTAACACACTGCCCTGACCAGGACTGAAATCCTGCAGTGCCCACAAGGTCCCTCTGCTCAAGAAAGCACATGTCCAGGTCCGTCTGAAGTCTGCCACTGAACATCTGAATGATGCAGAGGAGGACTGGTTGGAAGTGTTGTGGTCAGATGAGACCAAAATCCAACTCTTTGGCATCAAGTCAACTCGCCGTGTTTGGAGGAGGAGGAGGAATGTTGCCTATGACTCCAAGAACATCATCCCAACTGTGAAACATGGTGGTGGAATCATTCTGTTTTGGGGGTGTTTTTCTGCTAAGGGGACAGGACAACTGCACTGCATCAAAGGGACGATGGACGAGGCAACGTACCATCAAATCTTGGGTGAGAACCTTCTTCCCTTAGCCAGGGCATTCAAAATGAGTCGTGGATGGGTGTTCCAGCATGACAATGACCCAAAACACACGGCCAAGGCAACAAAGGAGGGGCTCAAGAAGAAGCACATTAAGGTCCTGGAGTGGCCTAGCCAGTCCCCAGACCTTCATCCGATTGAAAATCTGTGGAGGGAGCTGAAAGTTCAAAGTTGCCAAACATCAGCCACCAAACCTTAATGACTTGGAGAGGATCTGCCAAGAGGAGTGGGCCAAAATCCCTCCTGAGATGTGTGCGAACCTGGGGGTCAACTCCAGGAAACGTCTGACCTCTGTGATTGCCAACAAGGAATTTGCCACTAAGTACTAAGTCATGTTTTGTGAAGGGGATCAAATCCTGATTTCCCTCATGAACATGCAGATCAGTCATCATTTGTTAGACATGCATTTCTGCTGAATTTGTTGTTGCTATTCTGTCTCTCAGTGTTACAATACACTGAACATTAGATTTTTACACCGATCATTTCTTTGTGAGTGGGCGAACATTCAGCATCAGCAAGAGAGCAAATACACATTTCCTTCACTGTGTGCGCGCGCGCGCGCGCGCACACACACACACACACACGCACACACAATGTTGAAATGCGTTATTAGATTTTTTTTTAACATATAAAAAAGTAATTTTACCGTATATTTGTAAATATATTCCAAAAATGTAGACTTGTATTTTTAAAGACATACAGTATATTTGAAAATGTATTTTGAAAAAATATTTTGTAATGAAATCGCATTTCAACATACAGTGATTATATATATATATATATATATATAGACACATACACACACACACACACACACACACACTATATATACAGTCATGGCCGAAATTGTTGGCACCCTTGATATTTCTCCAGGAAATCATGTATTTCTCACGAAACGTATTGCATTAACACATGTTTTGCTATACACATGTTTATTCCCTTTGTGTGTATTGGGACAAAACAAAAAAAGGGAGGAAAGAAAGCAAATTCGACATAATGTCACACAAACCTCCAAAAATGGGCTGGACAAAAGTATTGGCACCCTTTCACAACTGCGGATAAATAAGAATGTTACAAGCATGTGATGCTCCTGTAAACTCACCTGGGGCAAGTAACAGGTGTGGGCAATATAGAAATCACACCTGAAAGCAGATAAAAAGGAGAGACGTTCACTTAACCTTTGCATTGTGTGTCTGTCTGTGCCACACTAAGCATGGACAACAGAAAGAGGAGACGAGAACTGTCTGAGGACCTGAGAACCAAAATTGTGGCAAAATATCAACAATCTCAAGGTTACAAGTCCATCTCCAGAGAACTAGATTTGCCTTTGTCCACAGTGCGCAACATTATCAAGAAGTTTGCAACCCATGGCACTGTAGCTAATCTCCCTGGTCGTGGACGGATGAGGAAAATTGATGAAAGATTGCAACGCAGAATAGTCCGGATGGTGGATAAGCAGCCCCAAACATGTTCCAAAGACATTCAAGCTGTCCTGCAGGCTCAGGGAGCATCAGTGTCAGCGCGAACTATCCGTCGACATTTAAATGAAATGAAACGCTATGGCAGGAGACCCAGGAGGACCCCACTGCTGACACAGAGACATAAAAAAGCAAGACTACAGTTTGCCAAAATGTACTTGAGTAAGCCAAAAGCCTTCTGGGAAAACGTCTTGTGGACAGATGAGACCAAGATAGAGCTTTTCGGTAAAGCACATCATTCTACTGTTTACCGAAAACGGAATGAGGCCTACAAAGAACAAAACACAGTACCTACGGTAAAATATGGTGGAGGTTCAATGATGTTTTGGGGTTGTTTTGCTGCCTCTGGCACTGGGTGCCTTGACTGTGTGCAAGGCATCATGAAATCTGAGGATTACCAAAGGATTTTGGGTCGCACTGTAGGGCCCAGTGTCAGAAAGCTGGGTTTGCGTCCAAGATCCTGGGTCTTCCAGCAGGACAATGACCCCAAACATACGTCAAAAAGCACTCAGAAATGGATGGCAAAGAAGCGCTGGAGAGTTCTGAAGTGGCCAGCAATGAGCCCAGATCTAAATCCCATTGAACACCTGTGGAGAGATCTTAAAATTGCTGTTGGGAAAAGGTGTCCTTCCAATAAGAGAGACCTGGAGCTGTTTGCAAAGGAAGAGTGGTCCAAAATTCCGGGTGAGAGGTGTCAGAAGCTTATTGATGGTTATAGGAAGCGACTGATTTCAGTTATGTTTTCCAAAGGGTGTGCAACCAAATATTAAGTTAAGGGTGCCAATACTTTTGTCCAGACCATTTTTGGGGTTTTGTGTGACATTATGTCATATTTGCTTTTCTGCCTCTGTTTTATATTTGTTCCAATACATACAAAGGGAATAAACATGTGTATAGCAAAACATGTGTTAATGCAATACCTTTTTTGTGTGAAATACTTGATTTTCAGGAAAAATATCAAGGGTGCCAACAATTTCGGCCATGACTGTATCTAATCAATCACACACACATATTATTTATATATATTTATTGAAATATATTTCAAAATATATTGAATACGGCCACAATTGTAGTATTTCAAATATACGGCAAAATTTTGGGAAGAATATTTTTTAAATATATTTTTCTTCCATATGGGACCCTTTGATGGCCCTTCATGTTAACCCCTTCCGGCCCAATGTCACTAGTACAGTATCGGTGCTTTTGTCTGTATTGGTGTCACTGGGGATGTCAGTGGCATTTGGTCAGTTAGCACCCAGTGTCAGTTCGTGTCACATCGCCCGCCGCGCTATCACAGTCGTTGATTACCACCACTACTAGTATGAAAAAAAAATAAAATTCCAGTAAGTCTGTAGACTTTGGTCATTCAACATACTATATATTTTTTTTTTTTTTTTTTTTAAGTGAAATATATTGAATACGGCTAAAATTGTAGCATTTCAAATATGTCAATATATTTGGGAATATTTTTATAATATATTTCAAATATATGTTTCTTCCATATGGGAAGCCCGGCTTGTTCAGAGGACCATATTTCTTCACTTTAATTCCTCTGACCTACACCTTTCATAAGACACCCCTGAACGATCGAAGATTTTGACCGAACCCCTACTTCAATGTAGCTTGTATAGTGCACCATGTGGGTTCAATCTCCAGGTAAAGGGTGTGATCGAAGGTAGGGTGGGGGGGTATCAAAGTTTCCTGTATATATATGTATTCTATGAGAAAGGGGTCTGCCAATAGCCGGGCCTATTACAGGGGAGTCCCCCTTTTAAAGGGACGCTCACCCGTATGAATTCTCTGGTGCCTAAGAAGATTTCCTTTCTCTGTGAAACATTTCCCGCACTCTGAACACGAAAAAGGACGCTCGCCCATATGAATTCTCTGGTGCCTAAGAAGTTTTCTTCTCTGCGTGAAACATTTCCCGCACTCTGAACACAAATAGGGCCGCTCATTGGTGTGACTTTTCTGATGTATACGAAGGCCTCCTTTGTCGGTGTAACGTTTCCCACAATCTGGACATGAAAAAGGACGCTCGCCCGTGTGTAGTCTCTGGTGTATAAGAAGTCCTCTTTTCCCGGTGAAGCATTTCCCGCACTCTGAACATGAAAAAGGACGCTCACCCGTGTGCATTCTCTGGTGTGTAAGAAGGTGATCTACCCTAAGAAAGCTTTTCCCGCACTCTGGACATGAAAATGGACGCTCACCAGAGTGAGTTTTCTGGTGTTTAACAAGGCATTCTTTCTGAGTGAAACCTTTTCCGCACTCTGAACATGAATAAGGACGCTCACTGGTATGAGTTATCTGGTGTCTAAGAAGGTTCCTTTTCGTAGTGAAACATTTCCCGCACTCTGAACACGAAAAGGGCCGCTCAGGCGTGTGAGTTCTCTGGTGTCCGAGGAGTTCTCCTTTATTAATGAAACATTTCCCACACTCTGAACAGAAAAAAGGATGCTCACGCGTGTGACTTTTCTGGTGTGCAAGAAGTTTTCTTTTATCGATGAAACATTTCCCGCACTCTGAACATGAAAAAGGACGCTCTCCCGTGTGAATTCTCTGGTGTGTATGAAGTTGTCCCATCCTAATGAAACATTTCCCACACTCTGAACATGAAAATGGACGCTCTCCCGTGTGAACCCTTTGGTGTCTAACAAGCGTCCCTTTGTGGGTGAAACATTTCCCGCACTCTGAACACGAAAAAGGACGCTCACCCGTGTGAATTCTCTGGTGTGTATGAAGGTGTGCCAACCTATTGAAACATTTCCCACACTCTGAACATGAAAATGAATGCTCACCCAAGGGGTGCTCTCCCATGTCAGCACTGTCACATAAAGAAGACTCCTTGGGATTGGATGGATGTGTTGTACTCAGGTGGACATCTGAAGTCATAGTATGGGATCTATCAGAAGAGTCCTCAGGATTAGAAGGTTCCATTGATCTTAGATGTACATCTGACATCATAGTATGGAATCTATCAGAAGATCCCTCAGGATTAGAAGGATCCATTGATCCCCCCAGATGGGAAGGTCTGTGATGTGCAGGTGGAGTAATGGGATCTCCTCCTGGAGATTGTTGCTTGATGTCATCTTCTGCCTTGAAACCTGGAGGCAACATCAGATCTCCCCCCGAGGTCTTCAGAACAAAATGCCCGTCTGCAAGAAAAAAAATTAGTTATATTCTTCAAGTTTTGGACTCCAGAGTCATCTATACTATATTGCCCCAAGTACTGGCCCCGCCCTTTCCACACCCATGACCTTTAATGGCCCCCCAGTCTTAGTCCGTTGGGTTCAATACTGAGTTGGCCCCGCCCCTTCCCACGCACATGACCTTTAATGGCCCCCCAGTCTTAGTCCACTGGGATCAATACTGAGTTGGCCCCGCCCTTTCCACACACATGACCTTTAATGGCCCCCAGTCTTAGTCCGTAGGGTTCAATATTGAGTTGGCCCCGCCCTTTGCAGCTATAACAGCTTCAACTCTTCTGGGAAGGCCGTCCACAAGGTTTAGAAGGGTGTCTATGGGAAGGTTGGACCATTCTTCCAGAAGCACATTTGTCAGGTCAGGCACTGATGTCGGGGGAGGAGGCCTGGCACGGAGTCTCTGCTCTAATTCATCCCAAAGGTGGTCTATGGGGTTGAGGTCAGGACTCTGCAGGCCAGTCAGGTTCCTCCTCCCCAAACTGGCTCCTCCATGTCTTTATGGACCTTGCTTTGTGCACTGGTGCGCAGTCATGTTGGAACAGGAAGAGGCCATCCCCAAACTCTTCCCACAAAGTTGGGGGCATGAAATTGTCCAAAATGTCACCTAAGAGTTCCCTTCACTGGAACTAGGGGGCCAACCCAACCCCTGAAAAACAACCCCACACCATAATACCCCCTCCACCAAAGTTTACACTTGGCACAATGCAGTCAGGCAAGTACCGTTCTCCTGGCCACCGCCAAACCCAGACACGTCCATCGGATTGCCAGATAGAGAAACGTGATTGGTCACTCCAGAAAACACGCCTCCACTGCTCTAGAGTCCAGTGGCGGCATGCTTTACACCACGGCATCCGTTGCATTGCACTTGGTGATGGAAGGCTTGAATGCAGCTGCTCGGCCATGGAAACCCATTCCATGAAGCTCTCTACGCACTGTTGTTGGGCTCATCTGAAGGCCACACCAAGTTTGGAGATCTTTAGCTATGGACTCTGCAGACAGTTGGCGACTTCTGCGCACTGTGCGCTTCAGGATGCGCTGACCCCGCTCTGTCATGTGACGTGGCCTACCACTTGGTGGCTGAGTGGCTGTTGTTCCCAGTTACTTCCACTTTGTTATAATCCCACTAACAGTTGAGCGTGGAATATTTAGTAGCCAGGAAATGTCACGGATGGACTTATTGCACAGGTGGCCACCTATCACGGGACCACGCTTGGAGTCACTGAGCTCCTGAGAGCGACCCATTCTTTCACCAATGTTTGTAGAAGCAGTCTGCATGCCTAGGGGCTTGATTGTATACACCTGTGACCATGGAGGGGATTGGAACACCTGAATCACATGATTGGGAGGGGATTGGAACACCTGAATCACATGATATGGAGGGGATTGGAACACCTGAATCACATGATTGGGAGGGGATTGGAACACCTGAATCACATGATTGGGAGGGGATTGGAACACCTGAATCACGTGATTGGGAGGAGATTGGAACACCTGAATCACATGATTGGAACACCTGAATCACTTGATATGGAGGGGATTGGAACACCTGAATCCAAGGATTGGGAGGGGATTGGAACACCTCAATCCAAGGATTGGGAGGGGATTGGAACACCTGAATCACATGATTTGGAGGCGGACCCAATACTTTTGGCAATATAGTGTTTGTTGGTCAACATGAGACGGAGCACGGTGGGATGCCGGCTTTACAACACAGTTGGCTGGCTTTGCTCAACAGCAAAGTGGTAGAGTTCCCAGTGGAGAAGGGCCACTAGTAGAGTTCCCAATGGAGGAGGACCACTAGTAGAGTTCCCAATGGAGGAGGACCACTAGTAGAGTTCCCAATGGAGGAGGACCACTAGTAGAGTTCCCAATGGAGGAGGACCACTAGTAGAGTTCCCAATGGAGGAGGACCACTAGTAGAGTTCCCAATGGAGGAGGACCACTAGTAGAGTTCCAAATGGAGGAGGACCACTAGTAGAGTTCCCAATGGAGGATGACCACTAGTAGAGTTCCCAATGGAGGAGGACCACTAGTAGAGTTCCCAATAAAGGAGGACCACTAGTAGAGGAGCTCTCATTTAAATATTATGACTATTATTATTATATGATTTATTGATACCATGATCAGGAGGGCATCACTGAGGAACCTCAAGGTATATATCTGCCCCAGAGCATTCAACCTTTAGGCATGAGGTTCACCTGAAGATGGATCTTAAAGCTGGAGATGAAGAAGTTGGGAAATCTGTCTCAACCAAACAATGGAAATACATATTTTTGACTCGTATATATTATATAAAAATGTGAAATGTTTCTGCATTTAATGTTTATTACTTACTTGTGTCCATATAGAGAGAAGTTTCCTCCTGTTTTCCTTTCATTATCTCCTCCTCCTCCATAGACTGCTGATCTCCACTCACCAACCTCTCTTCTTCTTCCTCCTTAATCTCTACTTTGACATATTTCAGTTCTTCGACCTAAACCCCAAAACATGAGAGAACATATTTACAAAGAGGATCAAGAGATTATATAGAAGATCATCTTCTAGCTTAGGATATGTTTTTAGGTCTACACACACAGTTCCTCAACTACCTGATGATGGTGAAGGATGATGCGACCTTCCTGTGTGGAATCCCGGGAATACAGAGGACGGGAACATCTCTCTGGTGGGTTCCCATGACTGGATCCACCTACCTGATGATGGTGAGGGATGGTGTGACCTTCCTGTGTGGAATCCCGGGAATACAGAGGACGGGGACATCTCTCTGGTGGGTTCCTGGTATTAGGTGGCTCCATCATATCCTTGTGTCCTTCTGAAAACTCCTCCATCACTCCATACTCCTCATCCTCCTCTTTATACTCTTCTTTAACAACAATATTATAATCCCCGAGGATTCCACTCTGAATATATAATAAAACATTCATTGTAGCAAACAGGTTTGTGTATAAATCAGAACTACCAGACATTGTCAATCACCTACCTGATGGAGAGGGATGATGTGACCTTCCTGTGTGGAATCCCGGGCATACAGAGGACGGGGACAGCTTTCTGGTGGGTTCCCATTACTGGATCCATCTACCTGATGATGGTGAGGGATGGTGTGACCTTCCTGTGTAGAATCCCGGGGAGGATGGGGACATCTCTCTGGTGGGTTCCTGTAGCTGGATGACTCCACCATGGTGTGCTGGTACAGATCTTTGTATTCCTTTGGAATCTCTGACTCCTCCATCACCCCATCCTCATCCTCTTCCTCTTTTATCTCTTCTTTAACCTCAACTTTACAATCTCTCAGGTTTCCACTCTGAATATATAATAAAAATGACATCAATGGTAACAATGCAGATAATGTACAGATCCTAATGATACTATCAGACATTGTTCCTCATCTACCTGATGATGGTGAGGGATGGTGTGACCTTCCTGTGTGGAATCCCGGGAATACAAAGGACGGGGACATCTCTCTGGTGGGTTCCCATGACTGGATCCATCTGTAGGAAACACACACACTGACTGAATCCATTGTTTCTATGTGTTTATCAGATGATGGGGGATCTAGGTGGACCCTCCGTACTGCTCTCTCCTTTCCAATAAAGTCTCCTCTTACCCGGTGATGTGAGGGGCGGCTGATTGTCCATCATGACGTCCTTGTAGAGGTCCTTGTGTCCTTCTAAATACTCCCACTCCTCAGGTTGGATAAATGACTTGGTGGGAAAAAAAGACAAAAAAGGCTGACAAGACATAAAACTATTTTGTTCGACCAGTAGAAAAATAAATGAATAGAAAATCTCCAAAACAGAATTCTATAGCCACAGTTGATTTAGTGGAAAGCAGAAACCCGCCCCCTATCTCCTCCAATGACTGCTCATCTCAAAGCAGCAGGGAGCCAGGGAATGAAAATGGTTCTATATTTAGGATGTATCCGGTCTATAAACCAGAGGCTCTGGATGGACGGTTGGATAAATGGTTCTATATTTAGGATGTATCCGGTCTATAAACCAGAGGCTCCGGATGGACGGTTGGATAAATGGCTCTATATTTAGGACGTATCCGGTCTATAAACCAGAGGCTCTGGATGGACGGTTGGATAAATGGTTCTATATTTAGGACGTATCCGGTCTATAAACCAGAGGCTCCGGATGGACGGTTGAATAAATGGCTCTATATTTAGGACGTATCCGGTCTATAAACCAGAGGCTCCGGATGGACGGTTGGATAAATGGTTCTATATTTAGGACGTATCCGGTCTATAAACCAGAGGCTCCGGATGGACGGTTGAATAAATGGTTCTATATTTAGGACGTATCCGGTCTATAAACCAGAGGCTCCGGATGGACGGTTGGATAAATGGTTCTATATTTAGGACGTATCCGGTCTATAAACCAGAGGCTCCGGATGGACGGTTGGATAAATGGTTCTATATTTAGGACGTATCCGGTCTATAAACCAGAGGCTCCGGATGGACGGTTGGATAAATGGTTCTATATTTAGGATGTATCCGGTCTATAAACCAGAGGCTCTGGATGGACGGTTGGATAAATGGTTCTATATTTAGGACGTATCCGGTCTATAAACCAGAGGCTCTGGATGGACGGTTGGATAAATGGTTCTATATTTAGGACGTATCCGGTCTATAAACCAGAGGCTCCGGATGGACGGTTGGATAAATGGTTCTATATTTAGGACGTATCCGGTCTATAAACCAGAGGCTCCGGATGGACGGTTGGATAAATGGTTCTATATTTAGGACGTATCCGGTCTATAAACCAGAGGCTCTGGATGGACGGTTGGATAAATGGTTCTATATTTAGGACGTATCCGGTCTATAAACCAGAGGCTCTGGATGGACGGTTGGATAAATGGTTCTATATTTAGGACGTATCCCGTCTATAAACCATAACAAACATCACAATGAAGATGGAGGAAGAGGACAGACATGACGGTGGGGTTATTGGACGTAAATAAAAAATCAGATCTTATTACCTCCTCTGCTGCCACTTCCAGCAATGTCTCCTCTCTACTTCCTCTCAACTGATATCTGGACAAAGCTTCCTACTTATACCCGACATCACTTCCTGTCTTTGGGTCCATTGACAACTTGTGAGATCACCACCTTGTGTTGAATATAAATACTGCACTTATGTTCGCATTATGCTCCCTCGTGGTCCGTCCATCTATTAGGTTACATCGATGATTGTGCAGATTATACATGAAAATAATTTTATAAATATTGGATTTTTTTTTTTATAATTTTATTACCAATATACAGAGGGCTTGTTTATTTCATATACATGATGCCCTTTCCTAGTAAATGTACCCGTGTGACATCGGGGTAAATGATCCTTGTACGGTTCTTCTATTTCATAGATGATCCATCTTCCTATTATTATTGTAGCACTACCCCCTTAGGAGTCGCTGAGTTTTGGGTCCACCTAAAAGCTCTGCACAGCCAGGCAACACGTATTTTCATCCACACTTTGCACATAGGAGTCATTTAATAGTCCTCGAGCTTGGTTTTGTGATTTTATTAAGAGGTTTAGAGCTTGGGAGGGGTCTAGGGGTATATGGGATGCTTGAGGAGCAGAAGAACTTTGAGGACCAACCAGGGGCGGACTGACCATTTGGAAACTCGGGCACTGCCCGAGGTCCCGGGGTCAGTAGGGGGCCCCATGAGATGCCCCTGGTGCGTTTTTTTATATGCTTTTTTTAGTTTGGGCAAGGACACAGGGGCCCCATGATCCCTTATTGCCCGGGGGCCCCATGGTTGTCAGTCCGCCCCTGGGACCAACTCTATGACAACTACGTACAAAAAAATGTGGATTTCGCAAAAGTCTCTCCTTTGAGAGCAGAAAAGGCCCTCTAGTGTACCTCCTCAGACTCCAGAGGAATCCTCCTCTTCACCCAGCTGCTTGAAGGTATCCCTGGGCAAGGGGGCCCAGGAGCTGTAGATCAGTCCCGGATGAAGACTGGTTTGGTATTGCACTTGACCGCCCTCTCCCGTTATCTTGCCCAGGGGGTGTAGGACTACTCACTCTGTCTTTTCCTGTTTGCTCGGTGGGTTGGTGGCTGCCTTCTGCTGGGCCAGTTCCTTCCCTGCTTCACAGGCCATTCTCCCAAGCAGATGATGGACAAGAGGAGCTCTTCCCTTCCAGAAGCTGGCCTCCAGGTGAGCTCCCCACTCCAGCTCCTCACTCTTTCTTCCACCCGCACTCACTGAATCTTTCCTCAGGCTTTGTCTCATTTGAGGGTTGCCCTGGTCACCATGCTCATGGGAGTTGCTAATGTCCCTCAAACCCATAGATCTGGGCCTCTTCCAGAAAGTTCTGGTGTGAGGGCTCCAGAAGCCCTGACCTGTCAGAGCCTCCCAGTCTCTCCTGAGGTGACCTCACTACTTCACTCCTTACTTCACCTAACTAACCTGGAGGGCGTTACATTATGAAAAGAGATTCCTCCTCTTCCAGATGAAATAGCTCTTCCATTGCCCACACTACATTCTTTGGAGCCTGTATTCCATCCATCCAGAGTATAAACCTTTCCACGATATCTGCAGAAAGACTCTTTCTAGGCCATTATGTTGTCTCTGAACTGCTCCCTGCCATGCTTCAGACAATTTCCCAACTAGATTAGATGCCGTGTATGGCTGGGACTCTTGAACCCTTACAGCTGCCTGTAAGCTAGATAGCCACTTGCCGACCAGTCACCTACCTGGTACATCATTGGACTTCAAATGGTTGTACCAGCATGATGCCTGCATCTGCTGCAACTAGCCGCTCAACTGCCCTCCCCCTTCCCCCCAACACCTTCCACGGCTTTAACAGAATCTCCCGTTCCAACAGGAGTCCCGATCCCCCAGCCAGCGCCGGCTTCCACCAGCTGATCATAGAGCCCAACAAAGACCGGATCAGCTTTGTTTAGCTTGAGAAAGAAAGAGAATCAGAATCTTGGGGTCACTCTGAAACCCTCAGAAAGCTGGGGACACTAGGAAAATCGGAATCTTGGGGTTACTCTGAAACCCTCAGAAAGTAGGGGACACTAGGAAAATCGGAATCTTGGGGTTACTCTGAAACCCTCAGGAAGTCGACACCAGGAAAATTGGAATCTTGGTGTCACTCTGAAACCCTCATAAAGTCAGGGACACTAGGAAAATCGGAATCTTGGGGTTACTCTGAAACCCTCAGAAAGTAGGGGACACTAGGAAAATCGGAATCTTGGGGTTACTCTGAAACCCTCAGGAAGTCAACACCAGGAAAATCGGAATCTTGGGGTCACTCTGAAACCCTCATAAAGTCAGGGACACTAGGAAAATCAGAATCTTGGTGTCACTCTGAAACCCTCAGAAAGTCGGGGACACTTGAAAAATCAGAACCTTGGGGTCACTCTGAAACCCTCAGAAAGTCGGGGACACTAGAAAAATCAGAACCTTGGGGTCACTCTGAAACCCTCAGAAAGTCGGGGACACTAGGAAAATCGGAATCTTGGGGTCACTCTGAAACCCTCAGAAAGTCGGGGACACTAGGAAAATCTGCATCTTGTGGTCACTTTGAAACCCTCAGAAAGTCGGGGACACTAGGAAAATCTGCATCTTGGCTTCACTCTGAAGCTCTCAGAAAGTCGGGGACACTAGGAAAATCAGAATCTTGGGGTCACTCTGAAACCCTCAGGAAGTCGACACCAGGCAAATCGGAATCTTGGGGTCACTCTGAAACCCTCAGGAAGTCGACACCAGGCAAATCGGAATCTTAGGGTCACTCTTAAACCCTCACCAGAAAACTCTATAAAATAGAATTTATAAAAAAAAAACCCACCACAACAGAAGGCAACTTCCTGGTCTTGAATACACGTCTTGTGAGACAGCAGGTAACATTGAGGAGAACATGGCATGTTAGAGTTGCAGGACTACATGTACCTTCTTGTCTGTGGGAATACAGGTGACAGATCAGTGGCAGAGAAACTGCTGATCTGTGACATTAAACACCTCGTGGCAATGTGGAATCTGTGGTGGCTCCATGTCGCCTTAGACCAGGGGTCTCCAAACTGGGGTCTCCAAACTGTGGCCCTCCAGGTGTTGAGGAACTACAAGTCCCATGAGGCTGATGATGGGACTTGTAGTACTTCAAAAAGCTGGAGCCCATAGTTTGGAGACCCCTGCCTTAGACTACTACTTAGACTTTCTAAACTCGATGACTCACTAAGACCAAGGGATGACTCTCTATGAGTCCACCGCATTCCAATCACCGATCGTTCTGGTCATTAGTAAGACGAGACTCAGGACAGAACATGGCAATGTGTGGAGCTTTCTTGTTTATTTTACAAATCAGAATATAAGATTTAAATACAATGAAACAAATCTTGAAGCCAGTCTCTTCAGTGATGAAGTGCAACAGCCAAAAAGGTTCCTTGGTGAAGGGCAAATCCCAACTGCATACTGTAGGTTGTTCGAGTTCAGGGGGAGGACTGGAGGTTGTGTGGGAGGAACATACACTATATTGACCCCAGTATTGGGCCCCCTTCCCACACACATGACCTTTAATGGCCTCCCAGTCTTAGTCCGTAGGGTTCAATATTGAGTTGGCCCCGCCCTTTGCAGCTATAACAGCTTCAACTCTTCTGGGAAGGCCATCCACAAGGTTTAGGAGGGTGTCTATGGGAAGGTTGGACCATTCTTCCAGAAGCACGTTTGTCAGGTCAGGCACTGATGTCGGGGGAGGAGGCCTGGCTCGCAGTCTCCGCTCCAATTCATCCCAAAGGTGTTCTATGGGGTGGAGGTCAGGCCAGTCAAGTTCCTCCACCCCAAACTGGCTCCTCTATGTCTTTATGGACCTTGCTTTGTGCACTGTTGGGCAGTCATGTTGGAACAGGAAGGGGCCATCCCCAAACTCCTCCCACAAAGTTGTCCAAAATGTCACCTTAAGAGTTCCCTTCACTGGAACTAGGGGGCCAAGACCAACCCCATTCTGTGTACAAGAAAGGACATTCACCTAGGTGAGTTCTCTGGTGTGTAACAAGTGCATTTTTCTGAATGAAACTTTTCCCACACTGCGAACGAGTCACACACCTGTGTGATTTCTCTGATGTCTAATTAGACTTGATTTCTCCAGGAAACATTTCCCGCACTCTGTGCACGAATAGGGACACTCACCCGTGTGGATTCTTTGGTGTTTAACAAAGCTTGCTTTCTGAGTGAAACACTTCCCACACTCTGAACATGGATAAGAACACTCACCCATGTGAATTCTCTGGTGTTTAAGAAGGCTTTGTTTTGTAGCAAAACATTTCCCGCACTCTGAACATGAAAAAGGACGCTCACCGGAGTGACTTCTCTGGTGTTTAACAAGATCGCCTTTCTGAGCGAAACATTTTGTGCACTCTGAACATGAATAAGGACGCTCGCCCGTGTGAATTCTCTGGTGGGTAAGAAGGTTATTTTTCGTAGTGAAACATTTCCCACACTCTGAACATGAAAATGGACGCTCACCAGTGTGACTTCTCTGGTGTACAAGAAGTTCTCCTTTATCAATGAAACCTTTCCCGCACTCTGAACATGAAAAGCGGTAATCACCCGTGTGACTTCTCTGGTGTCCAAGAAGTTTTCTTTTATCAATGAAGCATTTCCCGCACTCTGGACATGAAAAAGGACGCTCTCCTGTGTGAATTCTCTGGTGTGCATGAAGGCGTCCCATCCTATTGAAACATTTCCCACACTCTGAACATGAAAAAGGACGCTCTCCCGTGTGAACCCTTTGGTGTCTAACAAGTGTTCCTTTGTGGGGGAAACATTTCCCGCACTCTGAACACGGAAAAGGACGCTCACCCGTGTGAATTCTCTGGTGAGTATGAAGGTGTTCCATCCTATTAAAACATTTCCCACACTCTGAACATGAAAATGTACGCTTGCCCAAGGGACACTCTCCCATGTGAGTCCTGTCACTTACAGAAGACTCCTTTGGATTGGATGGATGTGTTGATCTCAGGTGGATAGCTGAAGTCATAGTATGGGATTGATCAGAAGGTTCCTCAAGATTAGAAGGATCCATTGATCTTAGATAGACATCTGAAGTCATAGTATGGGATTGATCAGAAGGTTCCTCAGGATTAGAAGGGTCCATTGATCTTAGATGGACATCTGAAGTCATAGTATGGGATCTATCAGAAGATTCCTCAAGTTTAGAAGGATCCATTGATCCCCCCAGATGGGATGGTCTGTAATGTGTAAGCGGAGGAATGGTATCTTCTCCTGGAGAACGTTTTGTGATGTCATTATCTTCTGCCTTGAAACCTGGAGATAAAATCGAATCTGACATCGAGGTCCTCAGAACAAAGGGTCCATCTGCAAGAAAACAATTTTTAGATAAAAAAAATTAAGTAATGTTTTGTAGTCCGGAGTCATATATGTTAGTCTACATGATACGGAGCACGGTGGGATGCCGTCTTTACAAACACAAATGGCTGGCTTTGCTCAACAGCAAAGTGGTAGACTTCCCAATGGAGGAGGGCCACTAGTAGAGTTCCCAGTGGAGGAGGGCCACTAGTAGAGTTCCCAGTGGAGGAGGGCCACTAGTAGAGTTCCCAGTGGAGGAGGGCCACTAGTAGAGTTCCCAGTGGAGGAGGGCCACTAGCAGAGTTCCCAGTGGAGGAGGGCCACTAGCAGAGTTCCCAGTGGAGGAGGGCCACTAGCAGAGTTCCCAGTGGAGGAGGGCCACTAGCAGAGTTCCCAGTGGAGGAGGGCAACTAGCAGAGTTCCCAACGGAGGAGGGCCACTAGCAGAGTTCCCAGTGGAGGAGGGCCACTAGCAGAGTTCCCAGTGGAGGAGGGCCATTAGTAGAGTTCCCAATGGAAGAGGGCCACTAGTAGAGGAGCCCTCATTTAAATATTATTGATTATTATTATTATTATATGATTTATTGATACCATGATCAGGAGGACACCACTGAGGTACCTCAAGGTATATATCTGTCCCAGAGCATTCAATTTTTGGGCATGAGGTTCACCTGAAAATGGATCATAAAGCTGGAGATGAAGAAGATGGAAGGTTTGTCTCAACCCAACAATGGAAATACATATTTTATACTCGTATAATTAAATAAATATGTAAATGTATTATTTATGACTTACTTGTGTCCGTATGTAGAGAAGATTCCTCCTGTTTACATTCCATAATCATCTCCTCCTCCTCCTCCATAGACTGCTGATCTCCACCCACCATCCTCTCTTCTTCTTCCTCTTTAACCTCAACTTTGATGTCTTTCTGTTTTTCATTCTACAATTCCAGAGATGATAGAATATGACATCAGTAAGCACTGCTGCCAATAATAAGAGATTACATAGAAGAATGTCCTCTCATAGAATTTTTTTTAGGAATTGTTTGCCCAGTCCCATCTACCTGATCATCCTCTGTATGGGCGTGATCTTCATGGGTGGTATCCCGGGAATACAGAGGACAACCTTCCTCCATAGACTGCTGATCTCCACTTACCAAAGTCTCTTCTTCTTCCTCTTTAACCTCAACTTTGACGTCTTTCAGTTCTTCAACCTGAACCCCAAAGATGACAGAATACATTTATAAAAAGGATCAAGAGATTACATAGAAGAATGTCCTCTAGTAGCTTAGAATATATTTTTAAGTCTCACCTACCTGATGATGGTGAGGGATGGTGCGACCTTCCTGTGTGGAATCCCGAGAATACAGAGGACGGGGACATCTCTCTGGTGGGTTCCCATGACTGGATCCATCTACCTGATGAAGGTGAGGGATGGTGTGACCTTCCTGTGTGGAATCCCGGGAATACAGAGGATGGGGAGATCTGTCTGGTGGGTTCCTGTAGCTGGATGACTCCACCATGCTGTCCTGGTACAGATCTTTGTGTACTTTTGCAAACTCTGACTCCTCCATCACCCCATCCTCATCCTCCTCCTTTTTAATCTCTTCTTTAACCTCAACTTTACCATCAGTTGGGTTTCCACTCTGAATATATAATAAAAATGACAGAAATAACAAAATAGATAAATGTACAGATCCTTATGATGCTATCCTTCATTGTTCCTCATCTACCTGATGATGGTGGTGGATGGTGTGACCTTCCTGTGTGGAATCCCAGGAATACAGAGGATGGGGACATCTCTCTGGTGGGTTCCCATGACTGGATCCATCTACCTGATGATGGTGAGGGACAGTGTGTCCTACCTGTGTGGAAACCCGGGAATACAGAGGACGGGGACATCTCTCTGGTGGGTTCCCATGACTGGATCCATCTACCTGATGATGGTGAGGGATGGTGTGACCTTTCTGTGTGGAATCCCGGGAATACAGAGGACAGGGACAGGTCTCTGGTGGGTTCCCATGACTGGATACATTTACCCGATGATGGGGAGGGATGGTGTGATCCTGGGAATACAGAGGATGGGGACATCTCTCTGGTGGGTTCCCATGACTGGATCCACCTACCTGATGATAGTGAGGGATGGTGTGATCTTCCTGTGAGGAATCCCGGGAATACAGAGGATGGGGACATCTCTCTGGTGGGTTCCCATTACTGGATCAACCTACCTGATGATGGTGAGGGATGGTGTGACCTTCCTGTGTGGAATCCCGGGAATACAGAGGACGAAGACATCTCTCTGGTGGGTTCCCATGACTTGATCCATCTGTAGGAAACACACACACTGACTGAATCCATTGTTTCTATGTGTTTATCAGATGATGGGGGATCTAGGTGGAGCCATTGTACTGCTCTCTCCTTTCCAATAAAGTCTCCTCTTACCCGATGATGTGAGGGGCGGCTGATTGTCCATCATGACGTCCTTGTAGAGGTCCTTGTGTCCTTCTAAATACTCCCACTCCTCAGGCTGGGTAAATAACTTGAAATAAAAAAAGATTGAAAAGATATAAAACCATCTTGTTCGAACCAGTAGAGAAATAAGTGAATAGAAATCCTCCGTATAATGAATTCTACAGCCACAGTTGATTAAGAGCAACACAGAAACCCCTATAAATCATGGTCCAAATTGATCCAACTGGGGAAAAAAATTACATATTATATTTCCTGGATCAACAATCTCTGGTTATATTACCTATAAATGTTAATATCCACTTTTTTCTACATCTAGGAAAGCATCTGACTCTTTTTTAAAACAAGCTACTGAGCTGGCCAGAACTGGTTCTTGAGGGACTCCTTTCCGTATTTCAACATCTCTTATTGTGAAGAAACCTTTCTGTATTAGGTTAGATCTCTTTTCCTCCAGATGTATAGCATGACTCTTGTCATTTTACTGGGGTTACTGGGTGTAAATGTAAAATCGGATCTTATTACCTCCTCTGCTGCCACTTCCAGCAATGTCTCCTCTCTACTTCCTCCTGACTCACCTCTCACTCACAACTTCCTACTTATACTTGACATCACTTCCTGTCTGAATGGCCAGTTGGATAAATGGCTCTATATTTAGAATGTATCTGGTCTATAAACCAGAGGAGCCATCACAGTGACTATGGAGGAAAAGGACGGGCGTGATGGTGGAGGAAGAGGACAGGGAGGTTACTGGGTATACATATAAAATATCTTCTTACCTCCTCTGCTACCACTTCCAGCAATATCTCCTCTCTACTTCCTCCCGACTCACCTCTCACCCACAACTTCCTACTTATACCTGACATCACGTCCTGTCTGTACCTGACATCACTTCCTGTCTACCTGACATCACTTCCTGCCTGGATGGTCAGTTGGATAAATGGCTCTATATTTAGGATGTGTCCAGTCTATAAACCATAGGAGGCATCACAGTGAAGGTGGAGGAAGAGGACGGACGTGACAGTGGAGAAAGAGGACGGACGTGACAGTGGAGAAAGAGAACGGACGTGACGATGGAGAAAGAGGACGGACGTGATGATGGAGAAAGAGAATGGACGTGATGATGGAGAAAGAGGACGGACGTGACGATGGAGAAAGAGGACGGACGTGACGATGGAGAAAGAGGACGGACGTGACGATGGAGAAAGAGGACGGACGTGACGATGGAGGAAGAGGATGGACGGATGTGACGATGGAGGAAGAGGACGGACGTGACAGTGGAGGAAGAGGACGGACGTGACGGTGGAGGAAGAGGACGGCGCGACGGTGGAGGAAGAAGATGGACATGACGGGGGTTACTGGGTGTAAATATAAAATCAGATCTTCTTACCTCCTCTGCTGCCACTTCCAGCAATGTCTCCTCTCTACTTCCTCCCGACTCACCTCTCACCCAGAATTTCCTACTTATTCCTGTCTTTGTTGTCCACTGACAATACATGAGATCCCCACCTTGTGTTGAATATAAATACTACAGTCTACATTATGTTCCATCATCCTCGTCCATTCTTCTATTAGGGTACATCGATGATTACACACAAAGATCGTACATGAAAATGTTTATAAAAATATATGATTTTTGTTTTTACAGTCTTTTAATTTGATTTTATGATATACAGAGGACTTGTTTCTTTCATATGCATGATGCCCTTTCCTAGTAAATGTACCCGTGTGACATTGGTGGAAATGATCCTTGTACCGTTCTTCTATTTCATGGACGTTCCATCTTCCTATTACTATGAAAAAAGATGAAATAGCTCCTCCTCCAATGCCCACGCTACATTCTTTTGGAGCCTGTATTCCGCTCGTCCAGGGTATAATTCTTTCCACAATGCCATCTGCAGAAAGACTCTTTCTAGTGAATTGCACTTCTCGGAGCCCTTTTGTTGCTGCCTTGTTACCGATTTAGTCTTCCAGTGTCCATAGCATGCTGGGCTCCCCATTCTGAATGTGTTATATTGTCTCTGAACTGCCCCCTGGCTGCCATGGTTCAATTTCCCAACTAGATTACATGCCGTGTATGGCTGGGACTGGTGGATCCTCAGAGTAGCCTGTAAGCTAGATAGCCACTTGCCAACCAGTCACGTGCAGTATATGGTACATCATTGGACTTCAAGTGGTTGTACCTGGATGATGCCTGCAGCTGGATGGATGGTTGGATAGATGGCTCTATATTTAGGATGTATCCGGTCTATAAACCAGAGGCTCTGGATGGACGGTTGGATAAATGGTTCTATATTTAGGATGTATCCGGTCTATAAACCAGAGGCTTCGGATGGACGGTTGGATAAATGGTTCTATATTTAGGACAGACGTGACAAGAGGATTACTGGGTGTAAATATAAAATCAGACCTTATTACCTCCTCTGCTGCCACTTCCAGCAATGTCTCCTCTCTACTTCCTCCTGACTCACCTCTCACCCACAACTTCCTACTTGTACTTGACATCACTTCCTGTCTGAATGGCCAGTTGGATAAATGGCTCTATATTTAGAATGTATCTGGTCTATAAACCAGAGGAGCCATCACAGTGACTATGGAGGAAAAGGACGGGCGTGATGGTGGAGGAAGAGGACAGGGAGGTTACTGGGTATACATATAAAATATCTTCTTACCTCCTCTGCTACCACTTCCAGCAATATCTCCTCTCTACTTCCTCCCGACTCACCTCTCACCCACAACTTCCTACTTATACCTGACATCACGTCCTGTCTGTACCTGACATCACTTCCTGTCTACCTGACATCACTTCCTGCCTGGATGGTCAGTTGGATAAATGGCTCTATATTTAGGATGTGTCCAGTCTATAAACCATAGGAGGCATCACAGTGAAGGTGGAGGAAGAGGACGGACGTGACGATGGAGAAAGAGGACGGACGTGACGATGGAGAAAGAGAATGGACGTGATGATGGAGAAAGAGGACGGACGTGACGATGGAGAAAGAGGACGGACGTGACGATGGAGAAAGAGGACGGACGTGACGATGGAGAAAGAGGACGGACGTGACGATGGAGGAAGAGGATGGACGGATGTGACGATGGAGGAAGAGGACGGACGTGACAGTGGAGGAAGAGGACGGACGTGACGGTGGAGGAAGAGGACGGCGCGACGGTGGAGGAAGAAGATGGACATGACGGGGGTTACTGGGTGTAAATATAAAATCAGATCTTCTTACCTCCTCTGCTGCCACTTCCAGCAATGTCTCCTCTCTACTTCCTCCCGACTCACCTCTCACCCAGAATTTCCTACTTATTCCTGTCTTTGTTGTCCACTGACAATACATGAGATCCCCACCTTGTGTTGAATATAAATACTACAGTCTACATTATGTTCCATCATCCTCGTCCATTCTTCTATTAGGGTACATCGATGATTACACACAAAGATCGTACATGAAAATGTTTATAAAAATATATGATTTTTGTTTTTACAGTCTTTTAATTTGATTTTATGATATACAGAGGACTTGTTTCTTTCATATGCATGATGCCCTTTCCTAGTAAATGTACCCGTGTGACATTGGTGGAAATGATCCTTGTACCGTTCTTCTATTTCATGGACGTTCCATCTTCCTATTACTATGAAAAAAGATGAAATAGCTCCTCCTCCAATGCCCACGCTACATTCTTTTGGAGCCTGTATTCCGCTCGTCCAGGGTATAATTCTTTCCACAATGCCATCTGCAGAAAGACTCTTTCTAGTGAATTGCACTTCTCGGAGCCCTTTTGTTGCTGCCTTGTTACCGATTTAGTCTTCCAGTGTCCATAGCATGCTGGGCTCCCCATTCTGAATGTGTTATATTGTCTCTGAACTGCCCCCTGGCTGCCATGGTTCAATTTCCCAACTAGATTACATGCCGTGTATGGCTGGGACTGGTGGATCCTCAGAGTAGCCTGTAAGCTAGATAGCCACTTGCCAACCAGTCACGTGCAGTATATGGTACATCATTGGACTTCAAGTGGTTGTACCTGGATGATGCCTGCAGCTGGATGGATGGTTGGATAGATGGCTCTATATTTAGGATGTATCCGGTCTATAAACCAGAGGCTCTGGATGGACGGTTGGATAAATGGTTCTATATTTAGGATGTATCCGGTCTATAAACCAGAGGCTCTGGATGGACGGTTGGATAAATGGCTCTGTATTTAGGACGTATCCGGTCTATAAACCAGAGGCTCTGGATGGACGGTTGGATAAATGGCTCTGTATTTAGGACGTATCCGGTCTATAAACCAGAGGCTTCGGATGGACGGTTGGATAAATGGTTCTATATTTAGGATGTATCCGGTCTATAAACCAGAGGCTCCGGATGGACGGTTGGATAAATGGTTCTATATTTAGGACGTATACGGTCTATAAACCAGAGGCTCCGGATGGACGGTTGGATAAATGGTTCTATATTTAGGATGTATCCAGTCTATAAACCATATGAAGCATCACAGTGACTATGGAGGAAGAGGACAGACATGACGGAGGGTTGCTGGGTGTAAATAGCACTTCTTCCAGTTGATCATAGAGCCGAACAGTGACTGGATCGGCTTTGTTTGACTCTATGGTATACGGAAGCGATGACCTTCCATCACTTGTAGTTTACAAATGGCGCCATTACAAAAAAAAGAAACATTTAATTACAGCGATCTTGGTGCGATTAAATGCTTTTAAGGGCAGAGGAGGGATTTGGGGGTCTTAATAATGAAATGAACAGCTGGTGTCTAGAGGCACATACAGCATCAGAGGATGTCCTTCCATATTTGATAAAGTGTGGTCTCCAAACTATGGCCCTCCAGGTGTTGAGGAACTGCAAGTCCCAAGAGGCTTTGAAAGACTCTCACAGCCATAGGCAAGACTCTGTGGTGGCTCCATGTATCCTTAGACCAGGGGTCTCCAAACTATGGCCCTCCAGGTGTTGAGGAACTCCAAGACCTTGCGAGGCAAGACTCCCAGAGGCAGAAGAATGATGGGACTTGTAGTACTTCAACAGCTGGAGGGCTGTAGTTTGGAGAACCCTGCCTCAGACTACCGATTGACACGCGTGTGGAAATGGACTTTCTAAACTCGATGACTCACTAAGACCAAGGGATGACTCTCTATGAGTCCACCGCATTCCAATCACCGATCTTTCTGGTCATTACTAAGACGAGACTTGGGACAGAACATGGCAATGTGTGGAGCTTTCTTGTTTATTTTACAAATCAGAATATAAGATTTAAATACAATGAAACAAATCTTGAAGGTATTAAGGGTCAAAATAAATTTATTGATAAATGGGCATTTGCTGGACCAGTCTCTTCAGTGATGAAGTGCAACAGCCAAAAAGGTTCCTTGGTGAAGAACAAATCCCAACTGCATACTGTAGGTTGTTCTCCGAGTTCAGGGGGAGGACCGGAGGTTGTGTGGGAGGAACATACACTATATTGACCCCAGTATTGGGCCGCCTTCCCACACACATGACCTTTAATGGCCCCTCCCAGTCCTAGTCCGTAGGGTTCAATATTGAGTTGGCCCCGCCCTTTGCAGCTATAACAGCTTCAACTCTTCTGGGAAGGCCGTCCACAAGGTTTAGGAGGGTGTCTATGGGAAGGTTGGACCATTCTTCCAGAAGCACATTTGTCATGTCAGGCACTGATGTCGGGGGAGGAGGCCTGGCTCGCAGTCTCCACTCTAATTCATCCCAAAGGTGTTCTATGGGGTTGAGGTCAGGACTCTGTGCAGGCCAGTCAAGTTCCTCCACCCCAAACTGGCTCCTCCGTGTCTTTATGGACCTTGCTTTGTGCACTGGTGGGCAGTCATGTTGGAACAGGAGGGGCCATCCCCAAACTCTTACCACAAAGTTGGGAGCATGAAATTGTCCAAAATGTGAGTTCCCTTCACTGGAACTAGGGGGCCAAGGCCACCACCTGAAAAACAACCCCACACCATAATCCCCCCTCCACCAAACTTTACACTTGGCACAATGCAGTCAGGCAAGTACCATTCTCCTGGCCACCGCCAAACCCAGACACGTCCATCGGGTTGACAGACAGAGAAGCATGATTGGTCACTCCAGAGAACACGTCTCCTCTGCTCTAGAGTCCAGTGGTGGCGTGCTTTACACCACAGCATCCAACGCTTTGCATTGCACTTGGTGATGGAAGGCTTGGATGCAGCTGCTCGGCCATGAAAACCCATTCCATGAAGCTCATCTGAAGGCCACACCAAGTCTGGAAGTCTTTAGCTATTGACTCTGCAGACAGTTGGTGACTTCTGCGCACTGTGCGCTTCAGCATGCACTGACCCCACTCTGTCATGTGACGTGGCCTACTACTTGGTGGCTAAGTTGCTGTTGTTCCCAGTTGTTCCCACTTTGTTATAATCCCACTAACAGTTGAGCGTGGAATATTTAGTAGCCAGGAAATGTCACGGATGGACTTATTGCACAGGTGACCACCTATCACGGGACCACGCTTGGGAGTCACTGAGCTCCTGAGAACGACCCATTCTTTCACCAATGTTTGTAGAAGCAGTCTGCATGCCTAGGGGCTTGAATGTATACACCTGTGGCCATGGAGGGGATTGGAACACCTGAATCACATGATATGGAGGGGATCGGAACACCTGAATCACATGATATGGAGAGGATCGGAACATCCGAAGCACATGATATGGAGGGGATTGGAACACCCAAATCACATGATTGGGAGGGGATCGGGACACCCGAATCACATGATTGGGAGGGGATCGGGACACCAGAATCACATGATATGGAGGGGATTGGAACACCTGAATCACATGATATGGAGGGGATTGGAACACCTGAATCACATGATATGGAGGGGATTGGAACACCTGAATCACATGATTGGGAGGGCGGGGACAATACTTTTCACGGGACCACTCTTGGAATCACTTTTGGCAATATAGTGTAAGTCCCATGGTATTACTCGGGTTCGGGGTCTCCATTCCTGCCGGGCCAGTTATGAGGGAATCCCACTCAACTTACTGGAAATGTAACTTTAATTACTCCGCCCATTACATGGCATCATCCAATCGCCAGCAGCATCATTTGGTGTGGATTCTCTGATGTCTGATTAGATTACCCTTTATTGTAAAGCATTTCCTTCACTCCGAACATGAGAAAGGACGCTCACCTGTGTGAACTCTCTGGTGTCTAACAAGGTCTTCGTTGTGAATGAAACATTTCCCGCACTCCGTGCATGAAAAAAGACGTTCACCCGTGTGAAGTCTCTGGTGTGTAACAAGAGCATATTTCTGCTTGAAGCTTTTCCCACACTGTGAACATGGGTAAGGTCGCTCACCTGTGTGATACCTCTGGTGTTTAAGAAGGTCTCCTTTCCAAGCGAAACATTTCCCGCACTCTGTACATGGGAAAGGGCGCTCGCCGGTGTGAATTCTGTGATGCAAAGTAAGTTTTGCTTTTTTCATGAAACATTTCCCGCACTCTGAACATGAAAAAGGACGCTCCCCTATGTGAATTTTCTGGTGTTCCCTGAGGTTTTCTTTTTGGGTGAAACATTTCCCGCACTCTGTACACAAGAAAGGACGTTCGCCGGTGTGAGTTCTCTGGTGTGTGACAAGTGCATTTTTCTGATTGAAACTTTTGCCACACTGCGAACATGAGTAAGGCCGCGCGCCTGTGTGATTTCTCTGATGTATGATTAGACCTGATTTCTCCAGGAAACATTTCCCACACTCTGTGCATAAATAGGGACACTCACCCGTGTGGATTCTTTGGTGTTTAACAAGGCCTATTTTCTGAGTGAAACACTTCCCACACTCTGAACATGGGTAAGGACGCTCACCTGTGTGAATTCTCTGGTGTTTAAGAAGGTTTTGTTTTGTAGTGAAACATTTCCCACACTCTGAACATGAAAACGGACGCTCACCCGTATGAATTATTTGGTGTCTAAGAAGTCTTCCTTTTAGAAGGAAAGATTTCCCACACTCTGAGCATGAAAACGGACACTTATCTGTGTGACTTCTCAGGTGTAAACGCAGCTCCCCTTTCTGAATGAAACATTTCCCACACTCAGGACACGAAAAAGGACGCTCCCCAGTGTGGATTCTCTGGTGATTAAGAAGGCTTTCTTTAATGATGAAACATTTCCCGCACTCTGAACATGAAAACGGACGCTCACCCGTGTGAATTCTCTGGTGTATAAGAAGTCTTTCTTTGACAGTGAAACATTTCCCGCATTCTGAACAGGAAAAAGGACGCTCACCTGTGTGATTTTTTTGAACATGAAAACGGACGCTCACCCGTGTGAATTCTCTGGTGTATAAGAAGTCTTTCTTTGACAGTGAAACATTTCCCGCATTCTGAACAGGAAAAAGGACGCTCACCTGTGTGATTTTTCTGGTGTACCAGAAGGGAATATTTCCGAGTGAAACATTTTCCACACTCTGAGCATGAAAATGGACATTTACCAGAGGGACCACTCTGCTGTTTAGGCAGTGCTCCATTTTTGATGTTGGATTTCTTGCAATCCATAGATGACAATAAACGCTCTCCTATGCAACCTCCGTCATGTAAAGAAGATTCCTTGGGATTGGATGGATGTGTTGATCGATCCGCACTGTGAGATCTCAGAAGGATATCTGCAGTCATAGTATGAGATTTATCAGAAGATTCCTCAGGATTAGAAGGTTCCATTGATCTTAGATGGACATCTGAAGTCATAGTATGGGATCGATCAGAAGATTCCTCAGGATGAGAAGGATCCATTGATCTTAGATGGACACCTGAAGTCATAGTATGTGATTGATTAGAAGATTCTTCATGATCAGAAGGATCCATTGATCTTAGATGGACATCTGAAGGCATAGTATGGGTTTGATCAGAAGGTTCCTCAGGATTAGAAGGATCCATCGATCCCTCCAGATTGGAAAGTCTGTGATGTGTAGTTGAAGGATCTTTTCCTGGAGAACATTGTGTGATGTCATTATCTTCTGCCTTGAAACCCTCCGAGGTCTTCAGAGCAAAGTGTCCATCTGTAGGAAAATAATTTTTTAAAAAATTTTAAAAATATTTTTCTAGTCTTACATTCAGGAGTCATACAGGTCAGTCTGGCACTAAGAGGTTCCTCGGAGGTCCAGCTTGGAATTGGGTGCAATCATCACACCAAACTATGAATACAAACCAGATAAAGGATACAACGCATCCAACCCACACTGAGGAACAGTCATGACACTAACTGTGAGAACGGAGACAGACCTTCCTCCACCTCAGTTCTTGGAAACATGTCAACCTACTGAAGAATAGAGACGTGTATGACTTACTTGTGTCCGTATGTAGAGAAGGTTCCTCCAGTTTACTTTCCAGGACCATCTCCCCCTCCTCCATAGACTGCTGATCTCCACTCACCAACATCTGTTCTTCTTCCTCTTTAACCTCAACTTTGATGTCTTTCAGCTCTTCACCCTAAACCCCAAAGATAATCAAGAAAATTTAGAAAATAGAACAAGAAACTACTAAGAACGTCTACTCATAGAAATGTTGTTGAGGTTTTTGTTGGCCAATCCCATTTACCTGATCATTGTGATCTTCCTGGGTGGAATCCTGGGAATATAGAGGACCTCTCTCCTCCATAGACTGCTGATCTCCACTCACCAACGTCTCTTCTTCTTCCTCCTTAACCTCAACTTTGATGTCTTTCAGCTCTTGATCCTAAACCCCAAAGATGACATTGATAAAAAAAGGATCAAGGGTTTACATAGAAGAATATCATCTCGTAGCTCAGAGTACATTTTTAGACCTGCATGCTCAGTCCCATCTACCTGATGGTGAGGGATGGTGTGACCTTCCTGTGTGGAATCCCAGGAATACAGGGGACGGAGACATCTCTCTGGTGGGTTCCATTGACTGGATCCATCTACTTGATGATGGTGAATAATGATGTGACCTTCCTGTGTGGAATCCCGGGAATACAGAGGACAGGGACATCTCTCAGGTAGATGAATCCAGTCATGGGAACCCACCAGAGAGATGTCCCCATCCTCTGTATTCCCGGGATTCCACACAGGAAGGTCACACCATCCCTCACCATCATCAGGTAGATGGATCCAGTCATGGGAACCCATCAGATGATGGTGAGGGATGGTGTGACCTTCCTGTGTGGAATCCCGGGAATACAGAGGATGGGGACATCTCTCTGATGGGTTCCCATGACTGGATCCACCTACCTGATGATGGTGAGGGATGATGTGACCTTCCTGTGTGGAATCCCGGGAATACAGAGGACGGGGACATCTCTCTGGTGGATTCCCATTACTGGATCCATCTACCTGATGATGGTGAGGGATGATGTGACCTTCCTGTGTGGAATACAGAGGACGGGGACATCTCTCTGGTGGGTTCCCATGACTGGATCCATCTACCTGATGATGGTGAGGGATGGTGTGATCTTCCTGATCATTCTCTGTATAACTGTGATGTTCCTGGGTGGAATCCCGGGAATACAGAAGACCTCTCTCCCCCATAGACCGCTGATCTCCACTCACCAACATTTCTTCTTTTACCTCAACTTTGATGTCTTTCAATTCTTCGCCCTAAACTCCAAAGATTATAAAACATTTATAAAAAAGAAACAAGATTACATAGCCTAGACTATTTTAGGTCTGCAAAAACAGTTCCACCTAGCTGATGATGGTGAGGGATGGTGTGACCTTCCTGTGTGGAATCCCAGGAATACAGAGGACAGGAACATCTCTCTGGTGGGTTCCATTGACTGGATCCACCTACCTGATGATGGTGAGGGATGATGTGACCTTCCTGTGTAGAATCCCGGGAATACAGAGGACGGGGACATCTCTCTGGTGGGTTCCCATGACTGGATCCATCTGTAGGAAACACACACACTGACTGAATCCATTGTTTCTATGTGTTTATCAGATGATGGGGGATCTAGGTGGAGCCTCCGTACTGCTCTCTCCTTTCCAATAAAGTCTCCTCTTACCCGGTGATGTGAGGGGCGGCTGATTGTCCATCATGACGTCCTTGTAGAGGTCCTTGTGTCCTTCTAAATACTCCCATTGTGTCCTCATCTGCTGGAGATAAGACGTCAGAGTGACTATGGAGGACGAGGACGGACCAGACTATGGAGGAAGAGGACGGACATGACAATGGATGAAGAAGATGGATATGATGGAGGATGAGGACGAACACTACAGTAACTATGGAGGAAGAGGACGGAGGTGACGGTGGAGGAAGAGGACGGAGGTGACGGTGGAGGAAGAGGACGGAGGTGACGGTGGAGGAAGAGGACGGACGGACGTGACGGTGGAGGAAGAGGACGGACGGACGTGACGGTGGAGGAAGAGGACGGACGGACGGACGTGACGGTGGAGGAAGAGGACGGACGGACGTGACGGTGGAGGAAGAGGACGGACGGACGTGACGGTGGAGGAAGAGGACGGACGGACGTGACGGTGGAGGAAGAGGACGGATGGACGTGACGGTGGAGGAACAGAACGGACCGACGTGACGGTGGAGGAACAGAACGGACCGACGTGACGGTGGAGGAACAGAACGGACCGACGTGACGGTGGAGGAAGAGGTAAGACGTGACGGTGGAGGAAGAAGACGGACGTGACGGTGGAGAAAGAAGACGGACGGGACGGTGGAGGAAGAAGACGGACGGGACGGTGGAGGAAGAAGACGGACGGGACGGTAGAGGACGGATGGGAGGGGGGAGGAAGAGGACGGACGGGAGGGTGGAGGAAGAGGACGGACGGGAGGGGGGAGGAAGAGGACGGACAGGAGGGGGGAGGAAGAGGACGGACGGGAGAGTGGAGGAAGAGGACGGACGGGAGAGGGGACGGACGGGACGGTGGAGGAAGAGGACGGACGTGACGGTAGAGGAAGAGGACGGGCGTGACGGTGGAGGAAGAAGACGGACGTGACGGTGGAAGAAGAGGACGGACGGGAGGGGGGAGGAAGAGGATGGATGGGACGGTGGAGGAAGAGGACAGACATGACGGTGGAAGAAGAGGACGGATGTGACGATGGAGGAAGAAGACGGACGTGACAGGGGGTTACTGGATGTAAATATAAAATAACACCTTCTTACCTCCTCTGCTGCCACTTCCAGCAATGTCTCCTCTCTACTTCCTCCCAACTGTCTTCTCACCCCCATCTTCCTCTTTATACTCTTTCATCACTTCCTGTCTGCATCTGACATCACTTCCTGCCGTTGCGCTCCACAGACAATACGTGAGACCTCCACCTTGTGTTGAATATAAATACGGCGGTCTAGGTTACGCGCCATCGTTTTGCCTTCTCCCTCGTGGTCCATCCTTCCATCAGGTTACATCGATGATTACCCACAAAGATTATACAGAAAAATATTTGTATAACATATATACATATTGTATAAATATAGATATACATTCAGATATATACATAAAAAATATATAATTTTTTAACATGAATTCAGTTGCCAATATACACAGGACTTCTTTAATATCGGTCATGTCTTCTCTTGGACCCGTGACCGTAAATGGTTCTTGTAGAGTTCCTCAACTCCCATGATCCATCTTCCTATTAGTTTGAAGAAAGATGAAACTTCCTCCCTCACCCAGGATTCCACACCTGTGCCCCCAGCGGCGTATTTACCGCGAGGCAAACAAGGCGTATGACAAGGGCGGTGCCCCTGGAAGAAGAGACACACGTGGCAGAGATGGTTTACCTGGTGAGGCTCCTCCATGGAATTTGAGGAGGATGCACACTGCTGGAGGGTGTAAGCTTCTTGCATAAGAAAGGAAGACACTGGGCTTGGTTCTGAGGATGGTTTTCTGGAGAGGTTAGGGTTAGTGCTTAACTAGTTCAGTGAGGGTAGTGGTTGGCAGAGAGTGGCAGCGATGAAGACTGGGAGGGGGTGGGTGGCGGAGAGTGGCGGAAGTGGGGGCCCGAAGGCAGCTGGTGGGCTTGGTGGAGAGTGGTAGCGATGGAGAGTGGGAGGGGGTGGGTGGCGGAGGGTGGCAGCAGTGGGGGCCCGAAGGCAGCTGGTGGGCTTGGTGGAGAGTGGCAGTGATCGAGAGTGGGAGGGGTGGGTGGAGGAGAGTGGTGGCAGCGGGGCCCGAGGGCGTCTGGTGGGCTTGATGGAGAGTGGCAGCGATGGAGACTGGGAGGGGGTGGGTGGCGGGGAGTGGCGGCACTGGGGCCTGAGGTCGGCTGGTGGGCTTGGCAGAGTGCCAGCGAGAGACTGGGAGGGGGTGGATGGCGGTAAATGGCGGCAGCAAGGCCCGAGGATGACTGGTGGGCTTGGCGGACAGTGGCAGCAATGGAGACTGGGAGGGGGTGGGTGGCGGAGAGTGGCGACAGTGTGGGCCCGAGGGTGGCTGGTGGGCTTGGCGGAGAGTGGCAGCGATGGAGACTGGGAGGGGGTGGGTGGTGGAGAGTGGTGGCAGGAGGGCCTGAGGATGGCTGGTGGGCTTGGTGGAGAGTGGCAGCGATGGAGAGTGGGAGGGGGTGGGTGGCGGAGAGTGGCGGCAGCGGGGGCTCGAGGGCGGCTGGTGGGCTTGGCGGAGAGTGGCAGCGATGGAGACTGGGTGGGGGTGGGTGGAGGAGAGTGGCGGCAGCGGGGCCCGAGGGTGGCTGGTGGGCTTGATGGAGAGTGGCAGCGATGGAGACTGGGAGGGGGTGGGTGGCGGAGGGTGGTGGCACTGGGGCCCGAGGGCGGCTGGTGGGCTTGGCAGAGAGTCCCAGAGATGGAGACTGGGAGGGGGTGGGTGGCGGAAAATGGCGGCAACAGGGCCAAAGGATGACTGGTGGGCTTAGCGGACAGTGGCAGCAATGGAGACTGGGAGGGGGTGGGTGGCGGAGAGTGGCGACAGTGTGAGCCCGATGGTGGCTGGTGGGCTTGGTGGAGAGTGGCAGCAATGGAGACTGGGAGGGGGTGGGTGGTGGAGAGTGTAGCAAACTTGCTCATCAGAGTTGGACACGGAGTTCCCCTTTTCCTTTTTCTTTTCTTTTTATTTGAGGTATTCCTCGACCATTCACTCCCTACCCCCTCCCTTCCTGAGTCACAGATGTGGGGGTCAACCACAGGCTAGGCATTCCTAGTTTGGTGCTAGCTGTCTGCGAAAATGTAACTTTTCTCACCTACGTCCTGATAAGGCCAGCATTTCTCAGAGAATTGGGAAGCACTGACCCAAAACTGTGTAGGCCCACACATCATGAAACTGACCAGCAGTTAATTGAACATTCCTCAAGTCAACTGTATGTTTCATATCATGGAGTATGAAGCTGTTAGTTTAATTCAGAGTTCCCCTGACCCCTCCCAAAACAGCGTAGTGGCCAGTGTTCAGAGCCGCCCCCCCCCCCTTCCCTTTGAGAGGGATTTTAAAAAGGACAGGCTGCAAGCATGAAAGTTAACACATCTCCTCAGCTGAACATTGTAACAAAAGGAGATCAAAGAATCATCCTGTTCTGCAACTTGGTTCTGCAAACCAAGGCATATTGGCAAGTAACTTAACCCTGTAACTTTCTTCCTATTATCTCTTTGCTGTATCTTTATATACATATATATATATTTTCGTGACATCTCTTTGGAAATATTTTCTTGCACCTGTTTGACTCTTTTAGTAATAAATCTTTCTTTCTGAAAGTGTTAAACTGTTTATAAGCGCTTACCTGCAATTCACGAATTCCTGCCTTTTGAAAAGATGCTACTGTATTTGTTTAATTCTCTGCCCAATTGGCCTGTAGTTGACCATATTGGACAGGTGACTTTTCAATCAATATAGTGTATTTCTGACAGAGTTTCCATCTTCTCTGTACCAAAGACGGTGGTGGCAGTTTGAAAGGGTTAGTTACGTAATTAACCCGACCCAGTAACAAGCGCATTCAGGCTGCAGGCACTGATTGTGGCCCATTAGCTGGACAATCGCTGTGCAGGGTGCAGCTGGGTGGGGCCTTGTTACGTGCGTCACACCGCGGTTTTAGATCAGCTGGTCTTTCGGTCACGATTTTGGTGAGAAGGTCTGGGGTCTGACGCCGTGGGCGTGACGTATTACTGTTAGTCGCGGTCGTGCGATTGTCGCCTGTTGGTGGTGGCGATCGGGGATCCGTGACCTATTGTTGGCAGCGTACGTGGGATAATTGCATTAAGAGCTTCAGTGCAGTGTTAAAAATTGGCTCTACACTGAAGGATTTTAACCTTTGTGGAAACAGTCCTTAGAAAACCAGAGGTGCATATTTTATTTTATATATATATAGAGAGACATATAGCAACAGCTCCTTCCTTTTCCTACTTTTCTCTTCTATCTTTGCTTGCAATTATGCCTGGTGAAGCAGATTACGAGAAAATGAGCAAAAGTGATTTGAAAGCTGAATGTGCCTCACAAGGATTGGGTGTCGGTCGCAAAACTTGTGAAGATTTGATTAGTGATCTAGTGGAGTATGCTATCCGAGCAAATCAGAACTCGGGAGAACTTGAACATGGAGGGGTTCCCGTTACCCACATGGCCAGTGGCTCAGAGACGGCCTCACAGGATGAGGCTGACTGACACTGGAAGACTGAGACTGACACTGGAAGATCACCAAATGTTAGCGTCACACCACCACCTGAGCGCGCTGGCACCGTGGTGCCTGGAACCAGCAGAGACTCTCCTCAGATGCAGGAAGCCCTGAAACGCCTCATGGAGACAGATCTGGAGGCATACCTGCGATTCATGGAGCGCCAAGCAGTGGCTGACAGAGAACGCCGGGCTGAGAGAGAGGAACGCCAAGCTCAGAGGGAAGCTGATCGTCGGCACGAGATGGAGATGGCAAGGCTCCAGCAGCGACCGGGTCAGAACCTCGGGTCCCTAGATCACAGGGACGCCACTCTTTCCATGGGCGCAGCCAAGTTTCACGTGATGGAAAAGGACAGTGACATTGACACCTACTTGCTGTCCTTTGAAAAAACGTGCCGTCAGTACCATGTGCTCAATGGGTTCGGTACCTGACACCAGGGCTACGAGGCAAGGCCCTGGACGCGTTTGTTGAATTGCCAGAGGGGCAAGATGATGATTATGAACTTTTAAAAGATGCCATCATCCGGAAGTACCAGATGACCCCGGAAGTGTACCGCAAGCGGTTCAGGTCCATGCAGAAGGGACCTGGGGACTCTTACACGGATGTGGCAAGTCGCTTACGCACCACATTCCGACAGTGGACTAAGGGACTGAAAGCTGACTCCTATGAATCTTTGGAGGATCTCATGATCCGAGATCAACTCCTGCACATTTGCCCAGCAGACGTCAGACAGTTCGTCTTGGAGAGGGAGCCAGCATCTGCTAAAGCTGCAGCAGACCTGGCAGATACCTTTGTCCACACGTGAGTGCCTGAACCTCGCAAGGCTCCTCCAAGCAGCTGGAAAGGGGGGAAATCGTCCCTAGTAACCTCTCCTACTTCGGTGAGTCAAGCTTCACCTCCGCCCAACCCTGCAGCGCTTAGAGCCAAGCCCTTCCTGCCTGACACCCGCAGATGTTTCACCTGTGGGAAAGCCGGACATCTCAGGACGCAGTGTCCTGAGCAGAAGCAGACGAAATTATCTGGCCAGCCGGCCAGCAACTCTTCTTCTGTGCTGTTCGTTCGCAGGAAGATGCGGGTAACCCCCGCCAACTTGCAGCCCGTTACCGTGGGCAACCGGTCTGCAACTGGTTTCCGGGACACTGGGGCAGAAGTCACCTTGATCCGGCCAGAACTGATTGAGCCACAGAACCTCATCCCAGGGAAGTTCCTGACCCTCACAGGAGTTGGGTGGACCCGTTCACGCATACCCTGTGCAAAGGTATTCCTAGATTGGGGTGCGGGGAGGGGGATGAGAGAGGTGGGGGTCTCAGATGAACTGCCCACACCTGTTTTGTTGGGTGCTGACCCAGGCACTCTTGTTTCATATTATGCCCCTGCCGAGAATACCTGGAAGGCCCCCCTGGAACTCTCTGGACAAGCCAAGGTACTGTGGGCAGATATTGGGGTAATGTCTGGGCCACCGCTGGATGGACAGAGGGAGGGGGCTGGGAATGGTGTGGGGCTACAGGATTCTCCATTAGCAGGAGAACAAGAAGAAATCCCCTTGCCTGGGGAGGTATTTAACTCATGCGTCATTGATATTATGAACGTGACTGTTGATAATCGTTGTGATGACAATGGAGGGTGATATTAATAATGTCAGTAACATTGATAGCAAAGTCAGTAATGTCCTTAATAATGTCAGTAACATTGATGGTAATGTCAGTAATGTCATTGATAATGTCAGTATTGTTGATGGTATGGTTGGTAATGCTAACAATGATTGTGATATTCATGATGAGACAAATGATGTATTTCCACTGTTGGGGGTCACCCACAGTGCTGTGAAGGGGGCAGAGGTACGGTCTCTGGGGGCTGAGCAAGGGGATGGTCTGGATAGGCCTGTCCCTTGCCCAGGCTCAAAAGATTGTGCCTTGATAAGTGCCCAGCCGCTGGCCTTGCATAGGACTAGGTAGCCACTGGGACTTGTAGTTCCACGCCTGAGGCAGCACTGGAAAGCGATTCTCAAAGGAACTTCGGAAGTCCGCTAGCTGTGAGTTGCCCTGCTAAGGGGGGTACACAACAGATGGCTGGAACTTGTAGTTCCACACTTCAGGCAGCCCTGAAAAGTGAGTCCCAAAGCACCTTCAGAGGTAAGCTAACTGAGATTTGTAGTCCCACAGGGAAGACAGCCCTGGAAAGTCATTCATATGGAGATTTCAGCTTGTGGCCAGGGCTGAGCCCCCTTGCTGGGAAGGGTAAACAAAAGCCTGACAGGATGAATGGCCTAACCCCAGGGGGGTGGAAGCCTGAAAACCTGTCAGTTAATCTCACTTGTCAAGGTGTATTCACAGGCAGACAGACAGATGTCATAGGCAGGGGCATCATGCCTGGATTACGAGTGGAAGGGGGTTGATGCTTGGGTTACAGAGAGAGAGCTGCAGGGCCCAGACCCAATCACCCTTCCTTGGCACTCGGGTTCCGGAGCTGCTGGCCAGGCCTCTGATAGATGGTGTCTAGATTCAGATGGTGCAGACGATTCAGAAGCTGACTGGGCCCCAGAGACCAAGGGAATGGTACAATCAGGAATCCAGGGGTCAGCTAGAGTCTGGGCATCCCTGGTGGTCACAGTCCTCAAGCAGGATACGATGACCAGGCTTTCTGAGGACCTTGGAAAACTGAACGCCAGTCCTGTGGTTGTGGCCCACCCCATGCCCAGGAGCCATGAGGTAATGGAGCATCCGGAAGGTGCCTACTGTTTTGCCATCATGGACCTGAGCAAGGAGTATGGGCCACCATCTCTAACCCAGCAAGCTCAAGACGAGCCAGCCTTCACTACCCCATGTGGCTTGCCTGAATTCACTACTCTCCAGCAGTCAGGAATGGCCCGCAATGCGCAGTGGAACTGGGTGCAGTTGCCCACTTGAGGGGCCTGGCAGTGTTCGGCTCTGTCTGGGAAGAGCAACTTGGGCCCCTCTCACTAGTCCGGAACCAACCGCCCGTGCCCAGTCTGACAGTTGAGAAGGGTAACTGTCAGAGGGGCATGTCAGTGGTTCAGTTTAGGAACCCACCAGTAAGAAGAGACCCCCAGAGGTCTGGGCGTGGGGAGACTGAGGCAGTTGAGGCCTGGTCTGCTCCCCAGGCCAAAAAGCAGGTTACGTCAGTCGCGGGTACAGCTGGCTACGGTAAGACGCCTGGATGCGATGATCATGGCTCAGCTGGACCTGTGACTGACCTAGCGGACAGGAAACTGGAGGAACTGGTGTCCTGGATGCTAGCAGGTAACGAGGAATGTCCATCTTGGATGAAGGTACCTGTGGACACCACTGGGAGGCGAGGTCCAGAATTCGCCTATCCGGTTCCGGTGCCCACAGGCGCTACTACCTTCAGGCCAGATGTAGTCCTAAGCCTGAGGAAGAAGGTAGGAGAGGGAAATCTTCTTCTCTACCTCGACAAGAAGCTACATATTAATATGTTAGCAAATTACACCCCTGAGTGTTTTGTGAACAGGTGGGCACCCCGGCAGCTGCCACGGGATTCGGATAGCCACAGCCGACTGGTACCCACCCGTGACCACTCACTTGGTCGGCCCAATAGTGTTGCTGGGGAGAACGGCTTCCTGTTCAGACAGAATTCGGTTCTCCCGCAGTACAGCGGTACCAGGACGACCCAAGAGGAACCTCTGGACAGAGGTCAGTTGCGTCAGGAGGGAACTTGTAGTTCCCTCCCTGGCAACAACCTGAGGGGGAGGTGTAGCAAACTTGCTCATCAGAGTTGGACACGGAGTTCCCCTTTTCCTTTTCTTTTTATTTGAGGTATACCTTGACCATTCACTCCCTACCTCCTCCCTTCCTGAGTGACAGATGGTGGGGGGTCAACCGCTTACTTGCAATTCACGAATTCCTGCCTTTTGAAGAGACGCTACTGTGTTTGTTTACTCCCTACCCAATTGGCCAGTAGTTGACCATATTGGACAGGTGACTACTTTTCAATCATTATAGTGTATTTCTTACAGAGTTTCCATCTTCTCTGTACCAAAGACGGTGGTGGCAGTTTGAAAGTGTTAGTTGCGTAATTAACCCGACCCAGTAACAAGCGCATTCAGGCTGCAGGCACCGATTGTGGCCCATTAGCTGGACAATCGCTGTGCAGCTGAGTGTGGCCTTGTTACGCGCGTCACACCACGGTTTTAGATCGGCTGGTCCTTCGGTCACGAGTTTGGTGAGAAGGTCTGGGGTCTGACGCCGCGGGCGGGACGTATAACTGTTAGTCGCGGTCGTGCGATTGTCGCATGTTGGTGGCGGCGACCGTGCGATCGTGACAGAGAGTGGTGGCAGGAGGGCCCGAGGACGGCTGGTGGGCTTGGCGGAGAGTGGCAGCGATGGAGAGTGGGAGGGAGTGGGTGGCGGAGAGTGGCGGCAGCGGGGGCCCGAGGGGGGCTGGTGGGCTTGGCGGAGAGTGGCAGCGATGGAGACTGGGTGGGGTGGGTGGAGGAGATTGGCGGCAGTGGGGCCTGAGGGCGGCTGGTGGGCTTGGTGGGGAGGGGCAGCAGCGGGGTAAGTGCTCAGTGGTATAGAGTAGAGCCCAGATCGGAGTTCTCAGCCCTGACCAGCTCAGATTTAGACCACAGATTGGAACTTTCACTGCCGGTGGATCGACCACCAGGAATGAACGTACCAAGGAAGGATGTGTATCGGATCCAGTCTCTGACGGAGTCTTCTACATTCTCTGGTAGTGTTCCCCCCATTGTGCACACTGCTTTCTATGGCAGCTCTTCACCAATCATGCACTCTAGATTCTCTCTTTTTAGGTATCTGTAAGGTTAATTCTTCCCAATGACCACAAGTGTAAGGAACATTCTTTCTCAACCAGAGTTCCATGGAATCCTAGGGTTCTTCTAAAGGTTTCTAGGGGTTCCTTTAGTTATGAGAAATTTCTGCCTCTTGGATATGTTCCCACTGACAACATTGATCTTTTTAGCCACTTCCCAATGACCACAAGAGTAAGGAGCATTCTTCCTCAATCAGAGTTCCATGGAACCCCCTAGGGTTCCTTCAGAGGTTGCTAGGGGTTCCTTGAGTTATGAGAAGTTCTGCCTCTCAGATAAGTTCCCACTGACACCATTGATCTTTTTAGCTATCTGTAAGGAGGTCCAATGACCACAAGTGTAAGGAGCATTCTTCCTCAGCCAGGATTCCATGGAATCCTAGGGTCCTTCCAGCGGTTGATAGGGGTTCCTTGAGTTATGAGAAATATCTGCCTCTTGGATAAGTTCCCACTGACACCATTGATCTTTTTGAATTATCTGTAAGGAGGCAGTTCTTCCCAATGACCACAAGTGTAAGGATCATTCGTTCTCAACCAGGGTTCAATAGAATCCTAGGGATCTTCCAGAGGTTTCTAGGGGTTCTTCCCACCGACCATCACAGGAACGTATCATGAGCTTTAGATCTATTCATTTTTAGCAGGGGGTTCAGTGAGACCAGAAAGTTATTTCAAGGGTTCCTCTCTGCTGAAAGGATTGAGAGCAGCTTGGTTAGAGAGAAGTATTTTACTACGTGTGCGGTATCACAATGCACTGCTGAGTTCCAAAATCGTTTCATCGTGGGACACCACCAGACCTCATTGTGAAAATTTGGATCTTTTGTTAAAAGGAAAAAAAATGTGGTCAAAATTTGATTGTACAGCCAAGTAACCCACTTATTAGTTTGTAAGCTCGAAAGAGCAGGGCCCTTGAATCCCTCGTGTTTTGTTTTGTTACTGTATTATTATTATTATTATTATACAGTATTTATAAAGCGCCGATAGTTCGCTCAGCACTGTACATTACAAAGGGGGACAGAACATGTGACAGAACAATAACAATACAATACAAAACATGAGGGGATTGAGGGCCCTGCTCTTTCGAGCTTACAATCTAGGAGATTACAATCTAGTATTGTCTCATGTTCTGTCCCCCACTACACATGTACAGCGCTGAGCAAACCTTTTAGCGCTATATAAATACTGTATAATAATAATATTAGTCTTCCACATGAAATTACCATTCTATAGAGACTAAACACGATATACCTTCAATGTTCTCTTCAGGAAGGAAGGGGGGGGGGGAGGAGCCTGCTCTGTGTTTCTGAGCCGATCGTTCAGTGGGTCACTTTGCTATTTGAATACGAATTTTGATTATGGCCCCTCCCCCCATAAGAAAAGGACTCATAACAGAATTTTGCAATTGTATAGCGACAAAGCTTTCTGGTTTATTTTATAAAATCAAAGTAAATTATGTGCAATATGAAGTGAAAAGAAAAAGTGCAGCGCTAAGGCATCAATAATGTCAAATAAAAATATGAATATTGTAAATAAATCAAAAAATGATACAAAGTGCAAAAAAAAAATTACTTCCCATAGACACCCTCCTAAACCTTCCCAGAAGAGTTGAAGCTGTTATAGCTGCAAAGGGCGGGGCCAACTCAATATTGAACCCTATAGACTAAGACTGGGAGGCCATTAAAGGTCATGTGCATGGAAAGGGGCGGGGCCAACTCAATATTGAACCCTACGGACTAAGACTGGGAGGCCATTAAAGGTCATGTGCGTGGAAAGGGCAGGGCCAACTAAATATTGAACCCTACGGACTAAGACTGGGGGGCCAACCTGACAACACTCCACTTGAAACTAAAATGTAACTTGTGCCAGGATGTTCCCCTTTAAATAATACTTTTTTCTGTATACTACAGTTGTATATATATGTATATGTATTGTATTGCTCCATCTGTTAAATGCCACCAGTGTTACCACCAGCATCAGTTCACCTAAATTCTCTGGTGGCAAATTCCAATTCTTGGGACTGTAAACCATTTCCCACACTCTGAGCTTCAGAAAGATGCTCACCTAGGTGACTTCTCTGGTGTTTGAGAAGGCTTCTTTTCACAGCAAAACATTTCCCGCACTCTGAACATGAAAAAGGACGTTCGCCAGTGTGAATTCCCTGGTGCTTAACGAGGTATCTTTTTGTAGTGAAACACTTCCCGCACTCCGAACATGAGAACAGACGCTCAACTGTGTGAATTCTCTGGTGCACAAAAAGTTTTTGTTTGGAAGTGAAACTTTTCCCACACTCCGCACATGAAAAAGGACGCTCGCCTGTGTGAATTCTCTGGTGATGAACAAAGTCTCTTTTCGTAGTGAAACATTTCTCACACTCTGAACAAGAATAAGGACGTTCGCCTGTGTGAATCCTCTGGTGCACAAGAAGCTTTTGTTTCAAAATGAAACTTTTCCCGCACTCTGAACATGAGAAAGGACGCTCACCTGTGTGAGTTCTCTGGTGTATAAGAAGGTATTGTTTCATAGTGAAACTTTTCCCGCACTCTGAACAAGAAAAAGGACGTTCACCCGTGTGAATTTTTTTCTGGTGTTCAAGGAGGTATTGTTTCATAGTGAAACATTTCCCGCACTCTGAACATGAAAAAGGACGCTCACCGGTGTGGATTCTCTGGTGTTTAACAAGGTTTGATTTCTGAGTGAAACAATTCCCACACTCTGAACATGAAAAAGGACGCTCACCCGTGTGAATTCTCTGGTGTCTATGAAGTGTTCCTATGTCAGTAAAACATTTTCCACACTCTGAGCATGGAAAAGGACGCACGCTTGTTTGACTTCTCTGCTGTTTAGGTGGTCCCCTTTTATTAGTGTAACATTTCTCACAATCTAGAGATGACAATGAACTCTCTTCTGTGTGGCCTCCACCACATAAAGAAGACTCCTTGGGATTGGATGGATGTGTTGATTGATCCGCACCGTGAGATCTCGGTTGGATATCTGAAGGCATAGTATGGGATTTGTTAGAAGATTCCTTGGGATTAGAAGGATCCATTGATCTTAGATGGACACCTGAAGTCATAGTATGGGATCTATCAGACGATTCCTCAGGATTAGAAGGATCCATTGATCTTAGATGGACATCTGAAGTCATAGTATGGGATCTATCAGATGACTCCTCAGGATTAGAAGGATCCATTGATCTTAGATGGACATCTGAAGTCATAGTATGGGATCGATCAGAAGATTGCTCAGGATTAGAAGGATCCATTGATCCCTCCAGATGGGATGGTCTGTGATGTGTAGGCGGAGTAATGGGATCTTCTCCTGGAGAACATTGTGTGACGTCACTATCTTCTGCCTTGAAACCTGGAGATAAAATTGGACCTCCCTCTGAGGTCTTCAGAACAAAGCGTCCGTCTGTAAGAAAACAATTTTTAAATAAATATATCTTTCTAGCCTTACATTCCAGAGTCATATATGTCAGTCTGGCACTAAGAGGTTCCTCAGAGCTCCGGCATGGAATTGGGTGCAATCAGGGGCGGACTGACCATTTGGAAACTGCCCGAGGGCCCAGGGTCAGTAGGGGGCCCCATGAGATGCCCCTGGTACCTTTTTCATAGGCTTTTTTGAGTTTGGGCAAGGACACAGGGGCCCCATGATCCCCTATTGCCCGGGGGCCCCATGAGTTGTCAGTCTGCCCCTGCAACACACCCAAACTACACCGGGAAACAAGACTTCTACGCTGATGATGAGCGATAAGCTTAGTGTTCACTTTGAGCTTTAGTTATTTATATTGGGGCTAAGCCCCCCGATCCACAGGCCCCCCACAATCACCAGACCAGGGTAAGGCCCTTGTCCTTATTAACATGGGCTATTGGAACAAGGTGTTCTGCCTGGGGGAGGGCCCTGGCAAAGCACCCCCCCCTCCTCCTCCATGTTGACGGCATGTGACCTAGCATTGTTCAGCAGCAGGATGTGAGTGCACGCCCATCATCCACCTCCCCCCGGCCAGCTAGGTTGCATGCTTGGATTAAGGGTTTTCATTTTTGCTGTAAAGTGTGCTAAAGCAAAAAATTACATTTACAAAAAAAAAAAAAAAAAAAGATAAATTTTAACCCCTCGTCTACCGGGCACTTTTACCCCCTTCCTGCCCGGGCCACTAACTGGCAGCACTGACTGATAGCACTGACAGGGGCAAAGATTGGCAGCACTGCTGGGCACTGATGAGCAGCACTGTTGGGTACTGATGAGGAGTATTGTTGGGCACTGATGATTAGCACTGTTGGGCACTGATGGGCAACACTGATGGGCACTGATGGGCAACACTGTTGGGCAGCACAGTTGAGCACTGATGGGCAGTACTGATAGGCACTGATGAGCAGCACTGTTGGACACTGATGAGCAGCACTGTTGGGCACTGATGAGCAGCACTGATGGGCAGCACAGTTGAGCACTGATGGGCAGTACTGATAGGCACTGATGAGCAGCACTGTTGAGCACTGATGAGCAGCACTGATGGGCAGCACTGCTGGGCACTGATGAGCAGCACTGTTGGGTACTGATGAGGATTATTGTTGGGCACTGATGATTAGCACTGTTGGGCACTGATGGGCAACACTGATGGGCACTGATGAGCAGCACTGTTGGGCAGCACAGTTGAGCACTGATGGGCAGTACTGATAGGCACTGATGAGCAGCACTGTTGGACACTGATGAGCAGCACTGTTGGGCACTGATGAGCAGCACAGTTGAGCACTGATGGGCAGTACTGATAGGCACTGATGAGCAGCACTGTTGGGCACTGATCAGCAGCACTGTTGAGCACTGATGAGCAGCACTGTTGGGCACTGATGGGCAGCACTGTTGGGCACTGATGGGCAGCACTGTTGGGGCTGCCCATCAGTGCCCTGATGTCTCCTTTGACAGTTGCTGGTTATCAGCAGGACTTTCCTCACTCTGTGACAGCACAAGGAAAGTAGTGGCGATACCCAGCAAGTGTATTTATATGGTGATCAGCTGTGATTGGACACAACTAATCACGTGACAAAAGGCCACTCTGATTGGCCTTTTACAGTGCCATGTGATCAGATGTCTCCAAAGGATAAGCTATCACAGAGAGCACCAGCTGCGTGCCGCAGGGATGCACGTTCCGGGAGGATGTCATGCGACGCCCTCCCAGAACTGGATGAACACTTTGTAGCCATCATTCGGCTGTAGCGCGGTCAAGAAGTGGTTAAAGGCCTTGCCTATTACCCTAGAAAATGGCCATTGAACATCTGACAGAGTTGAATGCCATTGATATTAATGCTCTTCGGGGTCAGCATCACAACTTCTCGGAAGCATGACGAGCTCCCGCCAAACCCAACTCAGGGCAGTTCGGCTCATCGCTGTTGATAACATTGGAACTGTAAGAATGGAGATGGATCTTCCTCTGCCTCATTTCTTGGAGACATGACAACATACTGTCTACTACCATCAGATGTAAATTACAATATGAACTGTTTCTTCATTTAGTGTTTAATGTATGACTTACTTGTCTCCATATGTAGAGAAGGTTCCTCCGGTTTACTTTCCGTAATCATCTCCCCCTCCTCCATAGACTGCTGATCTCCACTCACCAACCTCTCTTCTTCTTCCTCTTTATCCTCAACTTTGATGTCTTTCAGATCTTCATCCTAAATTCCAGAGATGATAGAATATGACATCAGTAAGCACTGCTGCCAATTATAAGAGACTACATAGAAGAATGTCCTCTCATGGAATAATTTTTGCCCAGTCCCATCAACCCAATCATTCTCTCTATAGTTGTGATGTTTCCTGGGTGGAATCTCAGGAAGACAGAGGACAACCCTACTTCATAAACTGCTGATCTCCACTCACCGACGTCTCTTCTTCCTCTTTAACCACAACTTTGATGTCTTTCAGTTCTTCATCCTAAACCCCAAAGATGACAGAAGAAATTGTTTTATATATGAACAAGAGATAACAATAAAGAATGTCCTCTCAGAATTATTTTGATCTATCTACCTGATCATTCTCCGTATAGATATGATCTTCCTGCACGAAAACCCGGGAGTAGAAAAGACCTCTGCCCTCCATAGATTGCTGATCTTCACTCACCAACATCTCTTCTTCTTCCTTTTTATCCTCAACTTTGACGTCTTTCAGTTCTTCATCCTAAACCCCAAAGATGATAGAATACATTTGTATTTAGGATAAAGAGAGTACAAGGAAGAAGGACTACTTTTAATATTTTTTTTTTACTCAGCCCCATCTACCTGATCATTCTTTGTATAGTTGTGATGATCTTGGGTGGAACCTGAGGAATACAGAGGACCTCTCACCTCCATAGACTGATCTCCACTCACCAATGTCTCTTCTTCTTCTTTGACCTCAACTTTGATGTCTTTCAGTTCTTCATCCTAAACCCCAATGATGATACAACACATTTTTAAAAAGGAATAAAAGATCACAGAAGAATGTCCTCTCATGGCTTAGAATTAGAGATGAGCGAAGTATTCAAAAATTCGATTCGACTGATTCGGCGAATTCGTGGAAAAATTTCGATTCAAGTCGAATATATTCGCTGCGAATTTAACTTATAAAAGGGTGTTTCTAGGCTTCAGAGAGCCTTTATATTAGTGCAGAACACTGTACCTTTAATTTAAATGCCCTTGGAGTCTGCTGGGGAAGAGAAATAATACTGACAGTCAGTATGACATGCAGATGAGTGCCGTCGATCTTAGAATCACCGCACACTTCACTCATTTGGGCAGTCACGGGCCAAAACCAGAGTGTGGAGCCACAGTGTGGCGATGGAGACAGCAGCAATGGGAGGCCGTACAGGGACCCATGACACACTCTGGACCTGGCAGCAGCATGAGGAGGCGGTACAGGGGCCCATGACAGATTACGGGCCTGGCAGCAGCATGAGGAGTTGGTACGGGGGCCCATGGCAGATTACGGGCCTGGCAGCAGCAATGGGAGGCCGTACAGGGACCCATGACACACTCTGGACCTGGCAGCAGCATGAGGAGGCGGTACAGGGGCGCATGACAGATTACGAGCCTGGCAGCAGCAACTTGGACAGGAGGACGTTCAGCTTCTGCACCGTCGGGTGCGTGCTCGCAAACTGTTGTCTCTTGGAAACGGATTCCAAGAAAGACTGCTGACGGAATCCGTGAAGAGGAGTAGCAGGAGAAGGATCATCTGAACGAGCGGAATATGCCAACAAGCGACAACAGGGGCCCATGACAGATTACGGGCCTGGCAGCAGCATGAGGAGTCGGTACGGGGGCCCATGGCAGATTACGAGCCTGGCAGCAGCAATGGGAGGCCCGTAATCTGCCAGCACCTTATGACAAAAAATGGAACACACCAGCAGTGTGTGAGGAGACCTGAAAGTGGCAAATGGCAGAGTGTGGCGATGGAGACAGCAGCAATGGGAGGCCGTACAGGGACCCATGAGAGACTCTGGACCTGGCAGCAGCATGAGGAGGCGGTACAGGGGCCCATGGCAGATAAGGGGCCTGGCAGCAGCAATGGGAGGCCTGTAATCTGCCAGCACCCTATGACAAAAAATGGAACACACCAGCAGTGTGTGAGGAGACCTGAAAGTGGCACATGGCAGAGTGTGGCGATGGAGACAGCAGCAATGGGAGGCCGTACAGGGACCCATGAGACACTGTGGACCTGGCAGCAGCATGAGGAGGCGGTATAGGGGCCCATGGCAGATTAGGGGCCTGGCAGCAGCTATGGGAGGCCCGTAATCTGCCAGCACCCTATGACAAAAAATGGAACACACCAGCAGTGTGAGGAGACCTGAAAGTGGCACATGGCAGAGTGTGGCGATGGAGACAGCAGCAATGGGAGGCCGTACAGGGACCCATGAGAGACTGTGGACCTGGCAGCAGCATGAGGAGGCGGTACTGGGGCCCATGGCAGATTAGGGGCCTGGCAGCAGCAATGGGAGGCCCGTAATCTGCCAGCACCCTATGACAAAAAATGGAACACACCAGCAGTGTGTGAGGAGACCTGAAAGTGGCACATGGCAGAGTGTGGCGATGGAGACAGCAGCAATGGGAGGCGGTTCAGGGACCCATGAGACACTGTGGACCTGGCAGCAGCATGAGGAGGCGGTACAGGGGCCCATGGCAGATTAAGGCCTGGCAGCAGCAATGGGAGGCCCGAATGGCGACGCTGCATATGCTGACGCAACGCTGTAGTCCCAACATGGGCCCCCTGGCCACGCTTGACTTTCTGGCCACATAGTCGACATACGGCTACGTTTACTTCCTCGGGCGGCTTGACGAAAAATTGCCACACCGCCGAGTAGGAAACTTTGCCCCCGCTACTCCTCACTGGCTGACTGCTACTTCCTCCGTGCACACCGGCACCACTACTGGCCGTGGTGGTAGGCTGCAGTGGAGCTGGTGCTCTACTCCGTGGCCGTTTGCCTCCACTGACACTGCTGCGACCCTGCTGCCTCCTGGCAGCAGCAATGGGAGGCCGTACAGGGACCCATGACACACTCTGGACCTGGCAGCAGCATGAAGAGGCGGTACAGGGGCCCATGGCAGATTACGGGCCTGGCAGCAGCAATGGGAGGCCCGTAATCTGCCAGCACCCTATGACAAAAAATGGAACACACCAGCAGTGTGAGGAGACATGAAAGTGGCACATGGCAGAGTGTGGCGATGGAGACAGCAGCAATGGGAGGCCGTACAGGGACCCATGAGAGACTGTGGACCTGGCAGCAGCATGAGGAGGCGGTACTGGGGCCCATGGCAGATTACGGGCCTGGCAGCAGCAATGGGAGGCCCGTAATCTGCCAGCACCCTATGACAAAAAATGGAACACACCAGCAGTGTGTGAGGAGACCTGAAAGTGGCACATGGCAGAGTGTGGCGATGGAGACAGCAGCAATGGGAGGCCGTACAGGGACCCATGAGACACTGTGGACCTGGCAGCAGCATAAGGAGGCGGTACAGGGGCCCATGGCAGATTAGGGGCCTGGCAGCAGCTATGGGAGGCCCGTAATCTGCCAGCACCCTATGACAAAAAATGGAACACACCAGCAGTGTGTGAGGAGACCTGAAAGTGGCACATGGCAGAGTGTGGCGATGGAGACAGCAGCAATGGGAGGCGGTTCAGGGACCCATGAGACACTGTGGACCTGGCAGCAGCATGAGGAGGCGGTACAGGGGCCCATGGCAGATTAAGGCCTGGCAGCAGCAATGGGAGGCCCGAATGGCGACGCTGCATATGCTGACGCAACGCTGTAGTCCCAACATGGGCCCCCTGGCCACGCTTGACTTTCTGGCCACATAGTCGACATACGGCTACGTTTACTTCCTCGGGCGGCTTGACGAAAAATTGCCACACCGCCGAGTAGGAAACTTTGCCCCCGCTACTCCTCACTGGCTGACTGCTACTTCCTCCGTGCACACCGGCACCACTACTGGCCGTGGTGGTAGGCTGCAGTGGAGTTGGTGCTCTACTCCGTGGCCGTTTGCCTCCACTGACACTGCTGCGACCCTGCTGCCTCCTGGCAGCAGCAATGGGAGGCCGTACAGGGACCCATGACACACTCTGGACCTGGCAGCAGCATGAAGAGGCGGTACAGGGGCCCATGGCAGATTACGGGCCTGGCAGCAGCAATGGGAGGCCCGTAATCTGCCAGCACCCTATGACAAAAAATGGAACACACCAGCAGTGTGAGGAGACATGAAAGTGGCACATGGCAGAGTGTGGCGATGGAGACAGCAGCAATGGGAGGCCGTACAGGGACCCATGAGAGACTGTGGACCTGGCAGCAGCATGAGGAGGCGGTACTGGGGCCCATGGCAGATTACGGGCCTGGCAGCAGCAATGGGAGGCCCGTAATCTGCCAGCACCCTATGACAAAAAATGGAACACACCAGCAGTGTGTGAGGAGACCTGAAAGTGGCACATGGCAGAGTGTGGCGATGGAGACAGCAGCAATGGGAGGCCGTACAGGGACCCATGAGACACTGTGGACCTGGCAGCAGCATAAGGAGGCGGTACAGGGGCCCATGGCAGATTAGGGGCCTGGCAGCAGCTATGGGAGGCCCGTAATCTGCCAGCACCCTATGACAAAAAATGGAACACACCAGCAGTGTGAGGAGACCTGAAAGTGGCACGTGGCAGAGTGTGGCGATGGAGACAGCAGCAATGGGAGGCCGTACAGGGACCCATGAGAGACTGTGGACCTGGCAGCAGCATGAGGAGGCGGTACTGGGGCCCATGGCAGATTACAGGCCTGGCAGCAGCAATGGGAGGCCCGTAATCTGCCAGCACCCTATGACAAAAAATGGAACACACCAGCAGTGTGTGAGGAGACCTGAAAGTGGCACATGGCAGAGTGTGGCGATGGAGACAGCAGCAATGGGAGGCGGTTCAGGGACCCATGAGACACTGTGGACCTGGCAGCAGCATGAGGAGGCGGTACAGGGGCCCATGGCAGATTAAGGCCTGGCAGCAGCAATGGGAGGCCCGAATGGCGACGCTGCATATGCTGACGCAACGCTGTAGTCCCAACATGGGCCCCCTGGCCACGCTTGACTTTCTGGCCACATAGTCGACATACGGCTACGTTTACTTCCTCGGGCGGCTTGACGAAAAATTGCCACACCGCCGAGTAGGAAACTTTGCCCCCGCTACTCCTCACTGGCTGACTGCTACTTCCTCCGTGCACACCGGCACCACTACTGGCCGTGGTGGTAGGCTGCAGTGGAGCTGGTGCTCTATTCCGTGGCCGTTTGCCTCCACTGACACTGCTGCGACCCTGCTGCCTCCTGGCAGCAGCAATGGGAGGCCGTACAGGGACCCATGACACACTCTGGACCTGGCAGCAGCATGAAGAGGCGGTACAGGGGCCCATGGCAGATTACGGGCCTGGCAGCAGCAATGGGAGGCCCGTAATCTGCCAGCACCCTATGACAAAAAATGGAACACACCAGCAGTGTGAGGAGACATGAAAGTGGCACATGGCAGAGTGTGGCGATGGAGACAGCAGCAATGGGAGGCCGTACAGGGACCCATGAGAGACTCTGGACCTGGCAGCAGCATGAGGAGGCGGTACAGGGGCCCATGGCAGATTAGGGGCCTGGCAGCAGCTATGGGAGGCCCGTAATCTGCCAGCACCCTATGACAAAAAATGGAACACACCAGCAGTGTGTGAGGAGACCTGAAAGTGGCACATGGCAGAGTGTCGCGATGGAGACAGCAGCAATGGGAGGCCGTACAGGGACCCATGAGAGACTCTGGACCTGGCAGCAGCATGAGGAGGTGGTACAGGGGCCCATGGCAGATTACGGGCCTGGCAGCAGCAATGGGAGACCCGTAATCTGCCAGCACCCTATGACAAAAAATGTAACACACCAGCAGTGTGAGGAGACCTGAAAGTGGCACATGGCAGAGTGTGGCGATGGAGACAGCAGCAATGGGAGGCCGTACAGGGACCCATGAGAGACTCTGGACCTGGCAGCAGCATGAGGAGGTGGTACAGGGACCCATGACACACTCTGGACCTGGCAGCAGCATGAAGAGGCGGTACAGGGGCCCATGGCAGATTACGGGCCTGGCAGCAGCAATGGGAGGCCCGTAATCTGCCAGCACCCTATGACAAAAAATGGAACACACCAGCAGTGTGAGGAGACATGAAAGTGGCACATGGCAGAGTGTGGCGATGGAGACAGCAGCAATGGGAGGCCGTACAGGGACCCATGAGAGACTGTGGACCTGGCAGCAGCATGAGGAGGCGGTACTGGGGCCCATGGCAGATTACGGGCCTGGCAGCAGCAATGGGAGGCCCGTAATCTGCCAGCACCCTATGACAAAAAATGGAACACACCAGCAGTGTGTGAGGAGACCTGAAAGTGGCATATGGCAGAGTGTGGCGATGGAGACAGCAGCAATGGGAGGCCGTACAGGGACCCATGAGACACTGTGGACCTGGCAGCAGCATAAGGAGGCGGTACAGGGGCCCATGGCAGATTAGGGGCCTGGCAGCAGCTATGGGAGGCCCGTAATCTGCCAGCACCCTATGACAAAAAATGGAACACACCAGCAGTGTGTGAGGAGACCTGAAAGTGGCACATGGCAGAGTGTCGCGATGGAGACAGCAGCAATGGGAGGCCGTACAGGGACCCATGAGAGACTCTGGACCTGGCAGCAGCATGAGGAGGTGGTACAGGGGCCCATGGCAGATTACGGGCCTGGCAGCAGCAATGGGAGACCCGTAATCTGCCAGCACCCTATGACAAAAAATGTAACACACCAGCAGTGTGAGGAGACCTGAAAGTGGCACATGGCAGAGTGTGGCGATGGAGACAGCAGCAATGGGAGGCCGTACAGGGACCCATGAGAGACTCTGGACCTGGCAGCAGCATGAGGAGGTGGTATAGGGGCCCATGGCAGATTAGGGGCCTGGCAGCAGCTATGGGAGGCCCGTAATCTGCCAGCACCCTATGACAAAAAATGGAACACACCAGCAGTGTGAGGAGACCTGAAAGTGGCACATGGCATGAGACACTGTGGACCTGGCAGCAGCATGAGGAGGCGGTACAGGGGCCCATGGCAGATTAGGGGCCTGGCAGCAGCTATGGGAGGCCCGTAATCTGCCAGCACCCTATGACAAAAAATGGAACACACCAGCAGTGTGAGGAGACCTGAAAGTGGCACATGGCAGAGTGTGGCGATGGAGACAGCAGCAATGGGAGGCCGTACAGGGACCCATGAGACACTCTGGACCTGGCAGCAGCATGAGGAGGCGGTATAGGGGCCCATGGCAGATTAGGGGCCTGGCAGCAGCTATGGGAGGCCCGTAATCTGCCAGCACCCTATGACAAAAAATGGAACACACCAGCAGTGTGAGGAGACCTGAAAGTGGCACATGGCAGAGTGTGGCGATGGAGACAGCAGCAATGGGAGGCCGTACAGGGACCCATGAGACACTGTGGACCTGGCAGCAGCATGAGGAGGCGGTACTGGGGCCCATGGCAGATTAGGGGCCTGGCAGCAGCAATGGGAGGCCCGTAATCTGCCAGCACCCTATGACAAAAAATGGAACACACCAGCAGTGTGTGAGGAGACCTGAAAGTGGCACATGGCAGAGTGTGGCGATGGAGACAGCAGCAATGGGAGGCGGTTCAGGGACCCATGAGACACTGTGGACCTGGCAGCAGCATGAGGAGGCGGTACAGGGGCCCATGGCAGATTAAGGCCTGGCAGCAGCAATGGGAGGCCCGAATGGCGACGCTGCATATGCTGACGCAACGCTGTAGTCCCAACATGGGCCCCCTGGCCACGCTTGACTTTCTGGCCACATAGTCGACATACGGCTACGTTTACTTCCTCGGGCAGCTTGACGAAAAATTGCCACACCGCCGAGTAGGAAACTTTGCCCCCGCTACTCCTCACTGGCTGACTGCTACTTCCTCCGTGCACACCGGCACCACTACTGGCCGTGGTGGTAGGCTGCAGTGGAGCTGGTGCTCTATTCCGTGGCCGTTTGCCTCCACTGACACTGCTGCGACCCTGCTGCCTCCTGGCAGCAGCAATGGGAGGCCGTACAGGGACCCATGACACACTCTGGACCTGGCAGCAGCATGAAGAGGCGGTACAGGGGCCCATGGCAGATTACGGGCCTGGCAGCAGCAATGGGAGGCCCGTAATCTGCCAGCACCCTATGACAAAAAATGGAACACACCAGCAGTGTGAGGAGACATGAAAGTGGCACATGGCAGAGTGTGGCGATGGAGACAGCAGCAATGGGAGGCCGTACAGGGACCCATGAGAGACTCTGGACCTGGCAGCAGCATGAGGAGGCGGTACAGGGGCCCATGGCAGATTAGGGGCCTGGCAGCAGCTATGGGAGGCCCGTAATCTGCCAGCACCCTATGACAAAAAATGGAACACACCAGCAGTGTGTGAGGAGACCTGAAAATGGCACATGGCAGAGTGTCGCGATGGAGACAGCAGCAATGGGAGGCCGTACAGGGACCCATGAGAGACTCTGGACCTGGCAGCAGCATGAGGAGGTGGTACAGGGGCCCATGGCAGATTACGGGCCTGGCAGCAGCAATGGGAGACCCGTAATCTGCCAGCACCCTATGACAAAAAATGTAACACACCAGCAGTGTGAGGAGACCTGAAAGTGGCACATGGCAGAGTGTGGCGATGGAGACAGCAGCAATGGGAGGCCGTACAGGGACCCATGAGAGACTCTGGACCTGGCAGCAGCATGAGAAGGTGGTATAGGGGCCCATGGCAGATTAGGGGCCTGGCAGCAGCTATGGGAGGCCCGTAATCTGCCAGCACCCTATGACAAAAAATGGAACACACCAGCAGTGTGAGGAGACCTGAAAGTGGCACATGGCATGAGACACTGTGGACCTGGCAGCAGCATGAGGAGGCGGTACAGGGGCCCATGGCAGATTAGGGGCCTGGCAGCAGCTATGGGAGGCCCGTAATCTGCCAGCACCCTATGACAAAAAATGGAACACACCAGCAGTGTGAGGAGACCTGAAAGTGGCACATGGCAGAGTGTGGCGATGGAGACAGCAGCAATGGGAGGCCGTACAGGGACCCATGAGAGACTCTGGACCTGGCAGCAGCATGAGGAGGCGGTATAGGGGCCCATGGCAGATTAGGGGCCTGGCAGCAGCTATGGGAGGCCCGTAATCTGCCAGCACCCTATGACAAAAAATGGAACACACCAGCAGTGTGAGGAGACCTGAAAGTGGCACATGGCAGAGTGTGGCGATGGAGACAGCAGCAATGGGAGGCCGTACAGGGACCCATGAGACACTGTGGACCTGGCAGCAGCATGAGGAGGCGGTACTGGGGCCCATGGCAGATTACGGGCCTGGCAGCAGCAATGGGAGGCCCGTAATCTGCCAGCACCCTATGACAAAAAATGGAACACACCAGCAGTGTGTGAGGAGACCTGAAAGTGGCACATGGCAGAGTGTGGCGATGGAGACAGCAGCAATGGGAGGCGGTTCAGGGACCCATGAGACACTGTGGACCTGGCAGCAGCATGAGGAGGCGGTACAGGGGCCCATGGCAGATTAAGGCCTGGCAGCAGCAATGGGAGGCCCGAATGGCGACGCTGCATACGCTGACGCAACGCTGTAGTCCCAACATGGGCCCCCTGGCCACGCTTGACTTTCTGGCCACATAGTCGACATACGGCTACGTTTACTTCCTCGGGCGGCTTGACGAAAAATTGCCACACCGCCGAGTAGGAAACTTTGCCCCCGCTACTCCTCACTGGCTGACTGCTACTTCCTCCGTGCACACCGGCACCACTACTGGCCGTGGTGGTAGGCTGCAGTGGAGCTGGTGCTCTATTCCGTGGCCGTTTGCCTCCACTGACACTGCTGCGACCCTGCTGCCTCCTGGCAGCAGCAATGGAAGGCCGTACAGGGACCCATGACACACTCTGGACCTGGCAGCAGCATGAAGAGGCGGTACAGGGGCCCATGGCAGATTACGGGCCTGGCAGCAGCAATGGGAGGCCCGTAATCTGCCAGCACCCTATGACAAAAAATGGAACACACCAGCAGTGTGAGGAGACATGAAAGTGGCACATGGCAGAGTGTGGCGATGGAGACAGCAGCAATGGGAGGCCGTACAGGGACCCATGAGAGACTCTGGACCTGGCAGCAGCATGAGGAGGTGGTACAGGGGCCCATGGCAGATTACGGGCCTGGCAGCAGCAATGGGAGACCCGTAATCTGCCAGCACCCTATGACAAAAAATGTAACACACCAGCAGTGTGAGGAGACCTGAAAGTGGCACATGGCAGAGTGTGGCGATGGAGACAGCAGCAATGGGAGGCCGTACAGGGACCCATGAGAGACTCTGGACCTGGCAGCAGCATGAGGAGGTGGTATAGGGGCCCATGGCAGATTAGGGGCCTGGCAGCAGCTATGGGAGGCCCGTAATCTGCCAGCACCCTATGACAAAAAATGGAACACACCAGCAGTGTGAGGAGACCTGAAAGTGGCACATGGCATGAGACACTGTGGACCTGGCAGCAGCATGAGGAGGCGGTACAGGGGCCCATGGCAGATCAGGGGCCTGGCAGCAGCTATGGGAGGCCCGTAATCTGCCAGCACCCTATGACAAAAAATGTAACACACCAGCAGTGTGAGGATACCTGAAAGTGGCACATGGCAGAGTGTCGCGATGGAGACAGCAGCAATGGGAGGCCGTACAGGGACCCATGAGAGACTCTGGACCTGGCAGCAGCATGAGGAGGCGGTACAGGGGCCCATGGCAGATTAGGGGCCTGGCAGCAGCTATGGGAGGCCCGTAATCTGCCAGCACCCTATGACAAAAAATTGAACACACCAGCAGTGTGAGGAGACCTGAAAGTGGCACATGGCAGGGGCATGATTCATGGCGGATTTAGTCAGTTGTGTCAGGAACTGGTGGTTTGAAATCCAGACTAATCCACGCCTGATTCATTTTCACAAACGTGAGTCTCTCCACACTTTGGGTGGACAGTCGTGTCCTCCGCGGAGTTACAATACCTCCTGCCGCACTAAACACGCGCTCCGATGCCACGCTACTGGCCGGGCATGACAGCCTTTCAAGGGCAAATTCAGCTAGTTGGGGCCAAAGGTCAAGTTTCGTTGCCCAGTAGTCAAGGGGATTGTCTACCTCGGTTGGCAGGGTGCTGTCCAAGTAGGCCCAAGCCTGTTGTTTGAGGTCCTGCTCCAGGTCCACCTGATGCTGCTGCTGCTGCGGCTGGTTAGTAGTTTCCTCACTGCGCTGGTGAAGAAAGCTACTCATCATCGACTGCAGACTGAGGCAGCCGCTGCTGGTGGAGCTGCCACTGCTCCTACCACCCCACCCCTCCTTTGCTGCCATGGCAGCGGAACGCGAGCGCACAGGGCCCACAGTGTCTGAGGATGGACGTTGGCGCACAAAGGCAGAGACCAACTGACTACATAGGTGGTTTTTATAGTACGTTATTTTGGCCTCCCTCTCAGCAGGTGTGAAAAAGGCCACCATTTTTGAACGGTAGCGAGGGTCCAACAAGGTGGACAGCCAAAAGTCATCCCTCTGTCTGATGGTTATTATTCGGCTGTCGCTACGCAAGCAACCAAGCATGCTATGGGCCATTTGTGCCAAGGAATGCGAGGGACTCCCTGACTCCATCTCCACAGCATACTGCCACGGTGCGTCTGGGTCCTCTGTCTCCTCCTCCTCTACCAGATGCTCCTGCTCCTCCACTCCTGTCCGCTGAGTGGAAAAACCACCCATTTCACTCAATAATTCCTGAGCACAAATGTCCTCCTCTACCTCCTCCTCTTCTTCCTGTCCTGCCCCCACAGGGGTCATGTGGCGTTGAGATCTGTGCGCCATGTCTACCGCACCCTGACCAGCCATTGTTAACAGCATTTGTTCCAGGACGTGCAACAGAGGAATGATGTCGTTCATCCCATAGTCCTGCCGACTCACGAATAGCGTGGCCTCCTCAAAGGGCCTGAGCAAGCGGCAGGTGTCACGCATGAGCTGCCAATGGCTGACATCGAAGTTACACAGGGGAGTACCTTTATCCGCTTGTAACATCATGAAATCGGTGATGGCCTTTCGCTGTTCGTAAAGGCGGTCTACCATGTGTAGGGTTGAATTCCACCTTGTTGCAACGTCGCAGATCAGGCGATGCTGTGGAATTCCGTTCTGCCGCTGCAGCTCAAGGAGGGTGTGCTTTGCGGTGTAGGAATGGCTGAAATGCATGCAAGGTTTACGTGACATTTTAAGGATGTCTTGCAGTGGGATGGTGGATTTTAGGAACCGCTTGACAACCAGATTGAACACGTGAGCCATGCATGGCGCATGGCACAACCTTCCTTGACGCAGAGCAGACACCATGTTCTTTCCATTGCCGGTCAACATGGTTCCGATTTTCAGTTTGCGCGGAGACAGCCATCTGTCGATTTCTCTGTTCATTACACTGAGAAGTTCCTCCCCTGTGTGACTACGTTCGCCTGGACCTGGCAGCAGCATGAGGAGGCGGTATAGGGGCCCATGGCAGATTAGGGGCCTGGCAGCAGCTATGGGAGGCCCGTAATCTGCCAGCACCCTATGACAAAAAATGGAACACACCAGCAGTGTGAGGAGACCTGAAAGTGGCACATGGCATGAGACACTGTGGACCTGGCAGCAGCATGAGGAGGCGGTACAGGGGCCCATGGCAGATTAGGGGCCTGGCAGCAGCTATGGGAGGCCCGTAATCTGCCAGCACCCTATGACAAAAAATGGAACACACCAGCAGTGTGAGGAGACCTGAAAGTGGCACATGGCAGAGTGTGGCGATGGAGACAGCAGCAATGGGAGGCCGTACAGGGACCCATGAGACACTCTGGACCTGGCAGCAGCATGAGGAGGCGGTATAGGGGCCCATGGCAGATTAGGGGCCTGGCAGCAGCTATGGGAGGCCCGTAATCTGCCAGCACCCTATGACAAAAAATGGAACACACCAGCAGTGTGAGGAGACCTGAAAGTGGCACATGGCAGAGTGTGGCGATGGAGACAGCAGCAATGGGAGGCCGTACAGGGACCCATGAGACACTGTGGACCTGGCAGCAGCATGAGGAGGCGGTACAGGGGCCCATGGCAGATTAGGGGCCTGGCAGCAGCAATGGGAGGCCCGTAATCTGCCAGCACCCTATGACAAAAAATGGAACACACCAGCAGTGTGTGAGGAGACCTGAAAGTGGCACATGGCAGAGTGTGGCGATGGAGACAGCAGCAATGGGAGGCCGTACAGGGACCCATGAGAGACTCTGGACTTCGCAGCAGCATGAGGAGGCGGTATAGGGGCCCATGGCAGATTAGGGGCCTGGCAGCAGCTATGGGAGGCCCGTAATCTGCCAGCACCCTATGACAAAAAATTGAACACACCAGCAGTGTGAGGAGACCTGAAAGTGGCACATGGCAGGGGCATGATTCATGGCGGATTTAGTCAGTTGTGTCAGGAACTGGTGGTTTGAAATCCAGACTAATCCACGCCTGATTCATTTTCACAAACGTGAGTCTCTCCACACTTTGGGTGGACAGTCGTGTCCTCCGCGGTGTTACAATACCTCCTGCCGCACTAAACACGCGCTCCGATGCCACGCTACTGGCCGGGCATGACAGCCTTTCAAGGGCAAATTCAGCTAGTTGGGGCCAAAGGTCAAGTTTCGTTGCCCAGTAGTCAAGGGGATTGTCTACCTCGGTTGGCAGGGTGCTGTCCAAGTAGGCCCAAGCCTGTTGTTTGAGGTCCTGCTCCAGGTCCACCTGATGCTGCTGCTGCTGCGGCTGGTTAGTAGTTTCCTCACTGCGCTGGTGAAGAAAGCTACTCATCATCGACTGCAGACTGAGGCAGCCGCTGCTGGTGGAGCTGCCACTGCTCCTACCACCCCACCCCTCCTTTGCTGCCATGGCAGCGGAACGCGAGCGCACAGGGCCCACAGTGTCTGAGGATGGACGTTGGCGCACAAAGGCAGAGACCAACTGACTACATAGGTGGTTTTTATAGTACGTTATTTTGGCCTCCCTCTCAGCAGGTGTGAAAAAGGCCACCATTTTTGAACGGTAGCGAGGGTCCAACAAGGTGGACAGCCAAAAGTCATCCCTCTGTCTGATGGTTATTATTCGGCTGTCGCTACGCAAGCAACCAAGCATGCTATGGGCCATTTGTGCCAAGGAATGCGAGGGACTCCCTGACTCCATCTCCACAGCATACTGCCACGGTGCGTCTGGGTCCTCTGTCTCCTCCTCCTCTACCAGATGCTCCTGCTCCTCCACTCCTGTCCGCTGAGTGGAAAAACCACCCATTTCACTCAATAATTCCTGAGCACAAATGTCCTCCTCTACCTCCTCCTCTTCTTCCTGTCCTGCCCCCACAGGGGTCATGTGGCGTTGAGATCTGTGCGCCATGTCTACCGCACCCTGACCAGCCATTGTTAACAGCATTTGTTCCAGGACGTGCAACAGAGGAATGATGTCGTTCATCCCATAGTCCTGCCGACTCACGAATAGCGTGGCCTCCTCAAAGGGCCTGAGCAAGCGGCAGGTGTCACGCATGAGCTGCCAATGGCTGACATCGAAGTTACACAGGGGAGTACCTTTATCCGCTTGTAACATCATGAAATCGGTGATGGCCTTTCGCTGTTCGTAAAGGCGGTCTACCATGTGTAGGGTTGAATTCCACCTTGTTGCAACGTCGCAGATCAGGCGATGCTGTGGAATTCCGTTCTGCCGCTGCAGCTCAAGGAGGGTGTGCTTTGCGGTGTAGGAATGGCTGAAATGCATGCAAGGTTTACGTGACATTTTAAGGATGTCTTGCAGTGGGATGGTGGATTTTAGGAACCGCTTGACAACCAGATTGAACACGTGAGCCATGCATGGCGCATGGCACAACCTTCCTTGACGCAGAGCAGACACCATGTTCTTTCCATTGCCGGTCAACATGGTTCCGATTTTCAGTTTGCGCGGAGACAGCCATCTGTCGATTTCTCTGTTCATTACACTGAGAAGTTCCTCCCCTGTGTGACTACGTTCGCCTGGACCTGGCAGCAGCATGAGGAGGCGGTATAGGGGCCCATGGCAGATTAGGGGCCTGGCAGCAGCTATGGGAGGCCCGTAATCTGCCAGCACCCTATGACAAAAAATGGAACACACCAGCAGTGTGAGGAGACCTGAAAGTGGCACATGGCATGAGACACTGTGGACCTGGCAGCAGCATGAGGAGGCGGTACAGGGGCCCATGGCAGATTAGGGGCCTGGCAGCAGCTATGGGAGGCCCGTAATCTGCCAGCACCCTATGACAAAAAATGGAACACACCAGCAGTGTGAGGAGACCTGAAAGTGGCACATGGCAGAGTGTGGCGATGGAGACAGCAGCAATGGGAGGCCGTACAGGGACCCATGAGACACTCTGGACCTGGCAGCAGCATGAGGAGGCGGTATAGGGGCCCATGGCAGATTAGGGGCCTGGCAGCAGCTATGGGAGGCCCATAATCTGCCAGCACCCTATGACAAAAAATGGAACACACCAGCAGTGTGAGGAGACCTGAAAGTGGCACATGGCAGAGTGTGGCGATGGAGACAGCAGCAATGGGAGGCCGTACAGGGACCCATGAGACACTGTGGACCTGGCAGCAGCATGAGGAGGCGGTACTGGGGCCCATGGCAGATTAGGGGCCTGGCAGCAGCAATGGGAGGCCCGTAATCTGCCAGCACCCTATGACAAAAAATGGAACACACCAGCAGTGTGTGAGGAGACCTGAAAGTGGCACATGGCAGAGTGTGGCGATGGAGACAGCAGCAATGGGAGGCCGTACAGGGACCCATGAGAGACTCTGGACTTCGCAGCAGCATGAGGAGGCGGTATAGGGGCCCATGGCAGATTAGGGGCCTGGCAGCAGCTATGGGAGGCCCGTAATCTGCCAGCACCCTATGACAAAAAATTGAACACACCAGCAGTGTGAGGAGACCTGAAAGTGGCACATGGCATGAGACACTGTGGACCTGGCAGCAGCATGAGGAGGCGGTACAGGGGCCCATGGCAGATTAGGGGCCTGGCAGCAGCTATGGGAGGCCCGTAATCTGCCAGCACCCTATGACAAAAAATGGAACACACCAGCAGTGTGTGAGGAGACCTGAAAGTGGCACATGGCAGAGTGTGGCGATGGAGACAACCCACCGACTGTTTTGCTCGCTGCCAAGCTGCCACCCTCTTCTCCTGATGATGCGGAAGCAATAGCCTGATGACGACGAGGCTGCCAAGTGCGATCAGCCTCATCATCATCAATTAGGGTCTCCGCCTCACTACTAGCCCCCTCGGCTGCATGTGGGTCAGGAGACAGACCTGTCTCTAGACCGGCTACCGAGCCACTCTCCTCGCCACTACTTCTTCGCCTGGCTGCTGAAGAGGCGGATGTCTCCCCCCGTTCCTGACCGCCCTCTGTTAGCTCTTCCTCACTGTACTGGATGACACCGGGAGCACTGGCCTCTGGCTGCTAATATTGCTGCCTCGACCCCTTCCTCTGCTGCCACGTCTGCTCGCTCCTAAAACATTGCCTCCTCTGCCACTCCTCTGCATGTTGTCTGACATACTCTTTAATTCAACGATTCTGTGTCCCTGAGTAACAATTCTGTGTCTGTCCCTGAGTAACAATTCTGTGTCCCTGAGTAACGTTTCTGTGGCCCTAAGTAACAGTTCTGTGGCCCTCAGTAACAATTCTGTGTCCCTCAGTAACAATTCTGTGTCCCTCAGTAACAATTCTGTGCCTGTCCCTGAGTAACAATTCTGTGTCCCTGAGTAACAATTCTGTGTCCCTGAGTAACAATTCTGTGTCCCTCAGTAACAATTCTGTGTCCCTCAGTAACAATTCTGTGTCCCTCAGTAACAATTCTGTGTCCCTGAGTAACAATTCTGTGTCTGTCCCTGAGTAAGAATTCTGTGTCTGTCCCTGAGTAACAATTCTGTGTCCCTAAGTAACGTTTCTGTTGCCCTAAGTAACGTTTCTGTGGCCCTGAGTAACGTTTCTGTGGCCCTAAGTAACGATTCTGTGGCCCTCAGTAACAATTCTGTGTCCCTCAGTAACAATTCTGTGTCCCTGAGTAACAATTCTGTGTCTGTCCCTGAGTAAGAATTCTGTGTCTGTTCCTGATTAACAATTCTGTGTCCCTGAGTAACGTTTCTGTGGCCCTAAGTAACAGTTCTGTGTCCCTCAGTAACAATTCTGTGTCCCTCAGTAACAATTCTGTGTCCCTCAGTAACAATTCTGTGTCCCTCAGTAACAATTCTGTGTCTGTCCCTCAGTAACAATTCTGTGTCTGTCCCTGAGTAACAATTCTGTGTCCCTGAGTAACGTTTCTGTGGCCCTAAGTAACAGTTCTGTGGCCCTCAGTAACAATTCTGTGTCCCTCAGTAACAATTCTGTGTCTGTCCCTGAGTAACAATTCTGTGTCTGTCCCTGAGTAACAATTCTGTGTCCCTCAGTAACAATTCTGTGTCCCTCAGTAACAATTCTGTGTCCCTCAGTAACAATTCTGTGTCCCTGAGTAACAATTCTGTGTCTGTCCCTGAGTAACAATTCTGTGTCTGTCCCTGAGTAACAATTTTGTGTCCCTAAGTAACATTTCTGTTGCCCTAAGTAACGTTTCTGTGGCCCTAAGTAATGATTCTGTGGCCCTCAGTAACAATTCTGTGTCCCTCAGTAACAATTCTGTGTCCCTGAGTAACAATTCTGTGTCCCTGAGTAACAATTCTGTTTCTGTCCCTGAGTAAGAATTCTGTGTCTGTCCCTGATTAACAATTCTGTGTCCCTGAGTAACGTTTCTGTGGCCCTAAGTAACAGTTCTGTGGCCCTCAGTAACAATTCTGTGTCCCTCAGTAACAATTCTGTGTCCCTCAGTAACAATTCTGTGTCTGTCCCTGAGTAACAATTCTGTGTCTGTCCCTGAGTAACAATTCTGTGTCCCTGAGTAACGTTTCTGTGGCCCTAAGTAACAGTTATGTGGCCCTCAGTAACAATTCTGTGTCCCTCAGTAACAATTCTGTGTCTGTCCCTGAGTAACAATTCTGTGTCTGTCCCTGAGTAACAATTCTGTGTCCCTCAGTAACAATTCTGTGTCCCTCAGTAACAATTCTGTGTCCCTCAGTAACAATTCTGTGTCCCTGAGTAACAATTCTGTGTCTGTCCCTGAGTAAGAATTCTGTGTCTGTCCCTGAGTAACAATTCTGTGGCCCTAAGTAATGTTTCTGTGGCCCTAAGTAACGTTTCTGTGGCCCTAAGTAACGTTTCTGTGGCCCTAAGTAACGGTTCTGTGTCCCTCAGTAACAATTCTGTATCCCTCAGTAACAATTCTGTGTCTGTCCCTAAGTAACAATTCTGTGGCCCTAAGTAAAGTTTCTGTGGCCCTGAGTAACGATTCTGTGGTCCTAAGTAACGATTCTGTGGCCCTAAGTAACGTTTCTGTAGCCCTAAGTAACGTTTCTGTGGCCCTAAGTAACGTTTCTGTGGCCCTAAGTAACGGTTCTGTGGCCCTCAGTAACAATTCTGTGGCCTTCAGTAACAATTCTGTGTCTGTCCCTAAGTAACAATTCTGTGGCCCTAAGTAACGTTTCTGTGGCCCTAAGTAACGTTTCTGTGGCCCTAAGTAACGATTCTGTGGCCCTAAGTAACGTTTCTGTGGCCCTAAGTAACGTTTCTGTGGCCCTCAGTAACAAATCTGTGTCCCTCAGTAACAATTCTGTGTCTGTCCCTAAGTAACGTTTCTGTGGCCCTAAGTAACGGTTCTGTGGCCCTAAGTAACGGTTCTGTGGCCCTCAGTAACAATTCTGTGTCCCTCAATAACAATTCTGTGTCTGTCCCTAAGTAACAATTCTGTTGCCCTAAGTAACGTTTCTGTGGCCCTAAGTAACGATTCTGTGGCCCTAAGTAACGTTTCTGTGGCCCTAAGTAACGTTCCTGTGGCCCTCAGTAACAAATCTGTGTCCCTCAGTAACAATTCTGTGTCTGTCCCTAAGTAACAATTCTGTGGCCCTAAGTAACGTTTCTGTGGCCCTAAGTAAGGATTCTGTGGCCCTAAGTAACGTTTCTGTGGCCCTCAGTAACAAATCTGTATCCCTCAGTAACAATTCTGTGTCTGTCCCTGAGAAACAATTCTGTGTCCCTAAGTAACGTTTCTGTGGCCCTAACGATTCTGTGGCCCTAAGTAACGTTTCTGTGGCCCTAAGTAACGTTTCTGTGGCCCTAAGTAACGTTTCTGTGGCCCTCAGTAACAAATCTGTGTCCCTCAGTAACAATTCTGTGTCTGTCCCTAAGTAACAATTCTGTGGCCCTAAGTAACGTTTCTGTGGCCCTAAGTAACGTTTCTGTGGCCCTAAGTAACGTTTCTGTGGCCCTAAGTAACTATTCTGTGGCCCTCAGTAACAAATCTGTGTCCCTCAGTAACAATTCTGTGTCTGTCCCTAAGTAACAATTCTGTGGCCCTAAGTAACGTTTCTGTGGCCCTCAGTAACAATTCTGTATCCCTCAGTAACAATTCTGTCTGTCCCTGAGTAACAATTCTGTGTCCCTAAGTAACGTTTCTGTGGCCCTAACGATTCTGTGGCCCTAAGTAAACGTTTCTGTGGCCCTATGTAACGTTTCTATGGCCCTAAGTAACGATTCTGTGGCCCTAACGTTTCTGTGTCCCTAAGTAACGTTTCTCTGTCCCTAACTCTCTCCCTGCATACAGCCAGGTCTGCCTCTGTTGAATGACTGGAGGCAAATGGAGAATTCTAAAATGGCCGCCATTTATAGCTCGACCATTACACAGTGCTGGCTGGCTGGCTGCTGATTGGCTAATGCGATCACATGTCATGAATGAATGCATTATGGGTCAGCGCGCCTTGTCTGTGCGCCTTCCCAGACATCCCCGCTCCGTCGCCGCACATGTCGCCACCATTTTAGGAAAAATTTCGATTCGCGCATCCGAAGTCTGCTTATTTTCGGATTCGACGCGAATCGAAATTTTCCTAATATTCGAAACGAATTCCACTTCGCCTACTTCGATTCGCTCATCTCTACTTAGAATACATTATTAGGTCTACATCCTCATCTACCTGATGATGGTGAGGGATGGTATGACCTTCCTGTGTGGAATCCTGGGAATACAGAGGACAGGGACATTTCTCTGGTGAGTTCCCATGACTGGATCCATCTACCTGATGATGGTGAGCGATGGTGTAATTGTCCTGTGTGGAATAGCAGGAATACAGAGGACGGGAACATCTCTCTGGTGGGTTCCCATTACTGGATCCATCTACCTGATGATGGTGAGGGATGGTGTGACCTTCCTGTGTGGAATCCCGGGAATACAGTGGACACACACACTGACTAAATCCATTGTTTCTATGTGTTTATCAGATGATGGGGGATCTAGGTGGAGCCTCCGTACTGCTCTCTCCTTTCCAATAAAGTCTCCTCTTACCCAGTGATGTGAGGGGCGGCTGATTGTCCATCATGACGTCCTTGTAGAGATCCTTGTGTCCTTCTAAATACTCCCACTCCTCCATGGAGAAATAGACATTGACATCCTGACACCTTATAAGAACCTGACACACGCAATGATACAGTCACCATCTAGACACATCCCTTGTCTGTTCCTGGAGAATGTCCCAGAATTCCTGGCACCGCTCACCTCTCCTGTCAGTACAACCTCGAACATGGACAGTTGGATAAATGGTTCTATATTTAGGACGTATCCGGTCTATAAACCAGAGGCTCTGGATGGACGGTTGGATAAATGGTTCTATATTTAGGACGTATCCGGTCTATAAACCAGAGGCTCTGGATGGACGGTTGGATAAATGGTTCTATATTTAGGACGTATCCGGTCTAGAAACCAGAGGCTCTGGATGGACGGTTGGATAAATGGTTCTATATTTAGGACGTATCCGGTCTAGAAACCAGAGGCTCTGGATGGACGGTTGGATAAATGGTTCTATATTTAGGACGTATCCGGTCTACAAACCAGAGGCTCTGGGTGGACGGTTGGATAAATGGTTCTATATTTAGGACGTATCCGGTCTAAAACCAGAGGATCTGGGTGGACGGTTGGATAAATGGTTCTATATTTAGGAAGTATCCGGTCTATAAACCAGAGGCTCTGGATGGACGGTTGGATAAATGGTTCTATATTTAGGAGGTATCTGGTCTATAAACCAGAGGCTCTGGATGGACGGTTGGATAAATGGCTCTATATTTAGGATGTATCCGGTCTATAAACCAGAGGCTATGGATGGACAGTTGGATAAATGGTTCTGTATTTAGGACGTATCCGGTCTATAATCCAGAGGCTCTGGATGGACGGTTGGATAAATGGTTCTATATTTAGGATGTATCCGGTCTATAAACCATAGGAGGCATCACAGTGACAATGGAGGAAGAGGGCAGATAAGACGGTGAGGAAGAGGACGAGCATGGTGATGGAGGACAAGGACGGACATGACAGGGGGTTACTGGGTGTAAATAGAGAATGAGATCTCATTACCTGCTCTGCTGCCAGTTCCAGCAATGTCTCCTCTACTTACTCCCAACTCACCTCTCACCTGGAACCTCTTATTTATACCTGACATCACTTCCTGTCTGAGCGGTTCACGCACAATAAGTGGTATCGCCTTCTTGTGGTGATTTTAATAACGGCATCCTACGTTACGTGTTGATGTTCCACCCTCTGTCCTGTAGCGTGTTCTCTGGTTATATTTCATACATTATGACGCACATTATAATTCACCTAAAACTAAATCAATAATAAATAAATTGTGTCTGTGTTTTTACGCCTCCTGCAGGCTTTTGATGCGTTTTGGCTCAAGAGTAATTTTTTTTCATTTTTCACACACGCATTAAAATCTTCATTTTTGGCTAGAAATATACTCAACCCATCAGAAGTTTATATGTTTTATGAAAATCAAGGCCCCGTACAAGTAGATGGCAGGTGAAGGTTGTTATGCTGTACGTTATTTGCCCAACTGTTTCTGAAATCTATAATTTCAGAAAAAGAATAAACTGAAAGGAAATTAAGCGCACACATAAGCTGTAACAAGCCACCATGTGACAGCATTAGACAGTTGACAGGTTCTCTTCTCGCAGACATCAGGGGTCCATAAGACTCCTATTGTATTCCCTGCCCTTTGCTTCTGCTGACCCAACACAAAAGAGTGTGGCCAGTTACATGTGCATATGGCTTTCTAGCCAGGATTTCGACAGCTCTGAACTGGAAACAGAGAGTTACACACCTGGTTCACACTTCTTTGGAGGAGGTCGAGGGATGGATCTGAAAGTTAGTTGTTGTGGTCCTGGGTTTCCATAAGTCAAAAGGGAGTGCCAGAGAATTGGACAGCAACAATGGTCCTGTAAAAGTGATCAGTTGGCCCAACAGCTACATAGATAACTACTACAGTAAGCTCTTTTGTTGGCAACATGACGTTATATTGAGGAATGGAGATGGACCTTTCATATGGTGTCCAGTATCTCCTCCTCATTTGTTAGGAACGTGACATTATATTGAGGAATGGAGATGGACCTTTCATTTGGTGTCCAGTATCTCCTCCTCATTTGTTGGGAACATGATATTATATTGAGGAACGGAGATGGACCTTTCATATGGTGTCCAGTATCTCCTCATTTGTTGGGAACATGACGTTATATTGAGGAATGGAGATGGACCTTTCATATGGTGTCCAGTATCTCCTCCTCATTTGTCGGGAACATGACGTTATATTGAGGAATGGAGATGGACCTTTCATATGGTGTCCAGTATCTCCTCATTTGTCGGGAACATGACGTTATATTGAGGAATGGAGATGGACCTTTCATATGGTGTCCAGTATCTCCTCCTCATTTGTTAGGAACGTGACATTATATTGAGGAATGGAGATGGACCTTTCATTTGGTGTCCAGTATCTCCTCCTCATTTGTTGGGAACATGATATTATATTGAGGAACGGAGATGGACCTTTCATATGGTGTCCAGTATCTCCTCATTTGTTGGGAACATGACGTTATATTGAGGAATGGAGATGGACCTTTCATATGGTGTCCAGTATCTCCTCCTCATTTGTCGGGAACATGACGTTATATTGAGGAATGGAGATGGACCTTTCATATGGTGTCCAGTATCTCCTCATTTGTCGGGAACATGACGTTATATTGAGGAATGGAGATGGACCTTTCATATGGTGTCCAGTATCTCCTCCTCATTTGTCAGGAACATGACGTTATATTGAGGAATGGAGATGGACCTTTCATATGGTGTCCAGTATCTCCTCCTCATTTGTCGGGAACATGACGTTATATTAAGGAATGGAGATGGACCTTTCATACGGTGTCCAGTATCTCCTCCTCATTTGCTAGGAACATGACGTTATATTGAGGAATGGAGATGGACCTTTCATACGGTGTCCAGTATCTCCTCCTCATTTGTTGGGAACATGACGTTATATTGAGGATTGGAGATGAACTTTTCATATGGTGTCCAGTATCTCCTCCTCATTTGCTGGGAACATGACATGCTGTCAAGGAATGGAGATGGACTTTTGATATGGTGTACAGTATCTCCTCATCATTTAAATGCCAATTAGAATTTTCCAACTTCAAACAATATTTGAAAACAAATAAATGAAACTAAATGAATTCCGAAAACAAATTAAATGAATTGAACTAGATAAAATTATTTAAATAATGAATCCAAACAAAACAATTTTTTTTGTTCTGCACATGTCTATCCATCAGAGCTGAGGAGCAACCTGGAGGAAATTCCCTCAGGTCGGATTGTGTATCATCGTAAAAGGCAGCCATCAGGGAGAGATACCTGTTGCCATAGAATGGCTGAACATGGTACTGGGGACAAAGGGCACCCTATAGTTGATGCTGAACACATAATCTGGATGCTGGGTACCAGCACGCCCCCACGAGGTACATTATTGGAACCAAGGGCCCAAATTTCATTTGGTACCGGGCAGGACAGTCCTGCAGAATCCGGGACAGTTGGGAGGTATGACATCACCACCTTGTGATATATAAGTTGGGAGGTATGACATCACCACCTTGTGATATATAAATACTGCAGTCTACGTTACGTTCCATCGTTTCGCCCTCTGTCTCCTGGTCCATCCTTCTATTCGGGTACATTGACGATTACACACACAGATTATACCTCACGTCACATCCAGACAATACAAAAATTTAAAAAAAAGACAACAATTTGATAGAATTCTATTAGTTATAAATGCTAAACTAAAGAATGAAAAAAAAACCTGACAATTGAAATACAACACATGAGGCTCAATTCATGAAGCTACACTACAAGTGGAAGGATCGTTATTTTAGTTATGTGACTATAATATTCAAATTTCAATGGACTTTTTTATTAATGCATTTACATGATGACTAGCAAAGTAACAAATACTTGACAAGTGCACTCACTTCTGATAGAGCAGCACCTACTGAGCATGCTCAGTACCCACATTAGTCCACCACCATCTTCCTTTCTTTGTAGTCCTCTACACATTTACCGCCATCATTGTGTTAAAAAAATCAAGTCCCACACGTCCGTACAAGTTATACAGATGTTTCTTATTATTGAGTGGACGCTTGCCTGAGTGAATATCTGGTGTCTAACAAGGGCTCCTTTTTTGCTGAAACATTTCCCGCACGCTGAACATGAATCAGAACGCTCGCCTGAATGAATTCTCTGGTGTATAAGAAGGGGTTCTTTCTTGAAAAAACCTTTGCCACACTCCGAACATAATTATGGATATTCACCTGTGAGATCTTTTTTCGTGTCTACGAAGGTTTCCTTGTTCAGTAAAACATTTCCCACACTCTAAACAGGAAAAGGGACGCTCGCCCGTATGAATTCTCTGATGTTTAAAAAGGTTTCCTCGGTCAGAAAAACATTTCCCGCACTCTAAACAGGAAAAGGGACGCTCACCTGTATGACTTCTCTGGTGTATAAGAAGGGATCCTTTCTTGGAAAAACATTTCCCGCAATCCGAACACGAATAGGGACGCTCGCCGGTGTGACGTCTTTGGTGTTTATTAAGGCTTCCTTTTTCAGAAAAGGATTTTCCACACTCTGGACAGCAAAAGGGACGTTCACCCGTGTGAATTCTCTGGTGTATAAGAAGGTTTTGTTTCTCTGAAAAACATTTTCCACACTCTAAACAGGAAAAGGGACGCTCACCCGTGTGAGTTCTCTGGTGTTTAAGAAGTCTTTGCTTCTTAGGAAAACATCTTCCACACTCTGAACATGAATAAGGAAGCTTAGGCTTGTGAGATTTCAGATGTGCTTTAAGTGCGTTTGGCCTAGAGAACGTTTTCCCGCACACCAAACAGGACAAAGAGCTCCCTCCTGTGTGAGCTCCTTCCTGGCTTGAAGAAGATTTTTGGAGAAGGGATGGATCTGTTGATCTGTCAGCACTGTGAGAAAAAAGATGGACATCTGAAGTCCTAGTATGGGATTTATCAGAAGATTGCTCAGGATTAGAAGGATCCATTGATCTTAGGTGGACATCTGAAGTCATAGTATGGGATTTATCAGAAGATTCCTTGGGATTAGAAGGATCCATTGGTCTTACATACCAGTAAAGTGTTACTTTTGGAGGAGATTGTGCAACGTCACTTTCTTTTTTAGTGAAACCTGAAGATGTAGTAAGATTTTCCTCCAATGTGTTGATCTTCGAAAAATTTTGTCCATCTGTTGGAAAGAATTTTTAAAATATCTTATGTTTGTTTTTATACACCTTGTACTCAGGAGTCATATATATCAGTTCAGCAGTCAAAACTTTCCAAGAACTCTGGCATTGGGTGCAATCATAACCTACCTACTCCATTTCTTGGTGACATGATGCTATATTGAGGAATGGAAGTGGACCTTTCATATGGTGTCCAGTATCTCCTCATTTGTTGGGAACATGACGTTATATGAGGAATGGAGATGGACCTTTCATATGGTGTCCAGTATCTCCTCCTCATTTGTTGGGAACATGACGTTATATTGAGGAATGGAGATGGACCTTTCATATGATGTCCAGTATCTCCTCCTCATTTGTTGGGAACGTGACGTTATATTGAGGAATGGAGATGGATCTTTCATATGGTGTCCAGTATCTCCTCCTCACCTGAGCTGGTATCTGGAGAAGATTCCTCCTTTTTAATGGGATCCATAAACACGTCATCCTTCGTACACTGCTGGTCACCCATCATACACATCTCCTCTTCTTCCTTCTTCACCTCAGTTTTTATATCAATCCGTTCTTCACCCTAAACCACAAAATGTTAACAAGGACCATCCTCAAACCATAAGCACTAATACCCGTAGACCTCAGAGAGGATTATCTCAAACAGTTTGGAATCATATTTAAGTCATAGATGTTCCACCTCCACCTACCTGATGATGGTGAGGGATGGTGTGACCTTCCTGTGTGGAATCCCGGGAATATAGAGGATGGGGACATCTCTCTGGTGAGTCTCTATAGCTGGCTGAATCCACCATGGTGTCCTGGTACAGATCTTTATGTTCTTCAGGAGCCTCTGACTCCTCCATCACTCCATCCTCATCCTCTTTTATCTCTTTTTTAACCTCAACTTTACAATCAATCAGGTTTCCACTCTGAATTTATAATAAAAATGACATCAATGGTAACAATGCAGATAATGTACAGATCCTAATGATACTATCAGTGATTGTTCCTCATCTACCTGATGATGGTGAGGGATGATGTGACCTTCCTGTGTGGAATCCCAGGAGTACAGAGGACAGGGACATCTCTCTGGTGGGTTCCCATTACTGGGTCCATCTACCTGATGATGGTGAGGGATGGTGTGACCTTCCTGTGTGGAATCCCGGGAATACAGAGGATGGGGACATCTCTCTGGTGGGTTCCCATGACTGGATCCATCTGTAGGAAACACACACACTGACTAAATCCATTGTTTCTATGTGTTTATCAGATGATGGGGGATCTAGGTGGAGCCTCCTTACTGCTCTCTCCTTTCCAATAAAGTCTCCTCTTACCCAATGATGTGAGGGGCGGCTGATTGTCCATCATGACGTCCTTGTAGAGATCCTTGTGTCCTTCTAAAGATGTATCATGGGATCGGCAGATGTTTTTCAACTACTCAGATGTCCTCATAACTGCTTCATTAATCCTGTACACAAATAAATGATCACTAAATACATTCCCAGAATCTTCCTTATCTACCTGGTCAGGTTGAAGACCTTCCACATGTGTCTGACCAATATCGGAACTGTATGTCTATTAACCACTCGCCCTCCAAAGGAATCCCCCCCCCCCCCCCTTATTGACTAGGCCATTTTTTGCATTACGGCGCTGCGTTACTTTAACTGACAATTGCATGGTCATGCAATGCTGCACCCAAATTAAATTTACGTCCTTTTTTTCCACAAATTGAGCTTTCTTTGGGTGGTATTTGATCGCCTGTGCGTCTTTATTTTTTGCGCAATAAAAAAAAGACAATTTGGAGAAAAAAAACAATATTTTTGACTTTTTGCTATTAAACAAGTCCAGTAAAAAAATTTTAAAAATCTAATTTCGTCATAAGTTTCCAACAAATTGTATTCCGCTTCGTATCTTTGCTAAAAAAAATCCCAATACGTGTAATTTAATTAGTTCATGTGAAAGTTATAACGTTTACAAATGGCGGTATATATACTGGGCTTTTTTTTTTCCATTTTTAATAGTAATGACGGCAAACAGCAACTAATAGTGGGACTGCGGCAGATATTCTGACACTGGGGGCGAACTGACTTGGTGTCACTGACATCAATCCTGACACTGACAACCTGAGTGACACCAATACAGTGATCAGTGCTAAAAAAAAGCACAGACACTGTACTAATGGCACTAGGCAGGAAGGGGTTAACATGAGGGGCAATCAAAGGGTTAACTGTGTGCTGGGAGTGTTTTACTAGGGGGTGGGGTCTGTGTGCTTCACTGTAATCACACTGCTCTGAATGGCTGTGCTGTGCAGTGTGCCCAAGCTGACAGGGAGGACGACTGTTAGTAAACAAAACAGTCCTCCTCCCCGTAAGAGATCCTTGGAAATCACTAGGCGCCGGTCAGTAATTACCGGCCAGGGCCCAGTGATTGACAGCCACGCCCCCTACCCAGAAATGCAAAATCACATATATATATATATGGGATTTTGTGCACACGTGCCGCCCTCTAGCAGTATTTCTGCTATAGGGCGGACGGGAGGCAATTAAACTATGCTGTAAGCAGATCTGTATTTGCATTGTGAGTAGACTCGGGATTGGCCAGAGAGGGATGACGTTGATGCAGTTGATTGGCTTGGATATGTATTGCAAGAATTCCCAAATTCCCGAAATATAGAAATATGTAAGAGTGTATAGAAGTGTGCAGAGCATTCATCTAGAATTTCCGTAATATCCTTTCATTCAATCGACGGTGACCCTTATCTATGTGGTCATGTGATTTGGATAAATGGTTCTATATTTAGGATGTATCCGGTCTATAAACCAGAGGCTCTGGATGGACGGTTGGATGGGCTCTGGATGGACGGTTGGATGGGCTCTGGATGGACGGTTGGATAAATGGTTCTATATTTAGGATGTATCCGGTCTATAAACCAGAGGCTCTGGATGGACGGTTGGATGGGCTCTGGATGGACGGTTGGATGGGCTCTGGATGGACGGTTGGATAAATGGTTCTATATTTAGGATGTATCCGGTCTATAAACCAGAGGCTCTGGATGGACGGTTGGATGGGCTCTGGATGGACGGTTGGATGGGCTCTGGATGGACGGTTGGATAAATGCTTCTATATTTAGGAGGTGTCCGGTCTATAAACCAGAGGCTCTGGATGGACGGTTGGATAAATGGTTCTATATTTAGGAGGTGTCCGGTCTATAAACCAGAGGCTCTGGATGGACGGTTGGATGGGCTCTGGATGTTTGGTTGGATAAATGGTTCTATATTTAGGATGTATCCGGTCTATAAACCAGAGGCTCTGGATGGACGGTTGGATAAATGGCTCTATATTTAGGACATATCCGGTCTATAAACCATAAAAGACATCACAGTGACGGTGGAGGAAGAGGACGGACATGATGGGGGGTTACTGGGTGTAAATATAAAAAAATAATATCTTATTACCTCTTCGATGTAATCCAGTGATGTCTCCTCTTCTCTACTCGTTCTTCTCTCTCCCAAAACTTCCTGTCTTTACCTTATAAAACACCATTTCTTCGTCTTACATCATTTCCTGTTCCTACTTTCCAACACCTCCTGTTCTTTCTTGACATCACTTCCTCTCGCTCTAAGTGATAAAGCCATCTGCTGGTGATTGTAATAACTGCATCCTACGTTATGTTTTCATATTCCGCTCTCTGTCCTGTAGCTCATTCTCCGGTCATACATTATGACGCACGCGCATTATACTTCAACTGAATCAATCATAAATATATTATCTCTGTTTTTACACCCTCTGCAGGCTACTGGTGTGATTTGGCTGAAGAGTATTATTTGTTTTTCACACATTCTAAAATCTGCATTTTTGACTAGAAACATACTTTATTCCCCCCCCGAATATTATATGTTATCTGAAAGCAGAGGTGCTCTAGAATACAATGGTGATAGTTGTAACATTTTATGTTGCACGACTATTTATCAGTCTATATTTTCAGGAAAAACACACCAAAATGAATTTTAGTTCACACACCCAAAATAATCTGGTTTTTTTTGTACAATGTAAAATATGATGTTGTGTAGAGTAAGTAGCTATCAAATGTGCCAGGCAAAAACAAAAACGGCATGTGCCCACGAGAGAGTGAAAAATATTGGCACCCAAAATTATGTCCTTATCTCTTCCTACTCACTGCCCTGAAGTTAGTTGCTCCGACTCCGAGGAGAAGCAGAAGAGCTGGGGAAGCACCAGGGCTGAGCGCAATATCTCCATCCCATTTGTCAAGAACATAAAGTGACATTGAGGAACGGAGGTGAACTCCATATGGTGTCCAGTATCTCCTCCTCATTTGTTGGGAACATGACGTCATATTGAGGAATGGAGATGGACCTTTCATATGGTGTCCAGTATCTCCTCCTCATTTGTTGGGAACATGACGTCATATTGAGGAATGGAGATGGACCTTCCCTATGGTGTCCAGTATCTCCTCCTCATTTGTTGGGAACATGACGTCATATTGAGGGAGGGAGATGGACCTTCCATATGGTGTACAGTATCTCCTCCTCATTTGTTGGGAACATGACGTCATATTGAGGAACGGAGGTGAACTCCAAATGGTTTCCAGTATCTGATCCTCATTTGTTGGGAACAGGACGTTATATTGAGGGATTAGGAGAACCTTTCATATGGTGTCCAGAATCTCCTCCTCATTTGCTGGGAACATGACGTTATATTGAGGAATGGAGATGAACCTTTCATATGGTGTCCAGTATCTCCTCATTTGTTGGGAACATGACGTCATATTGAGGAATGGAGATGGACCTTCCATATGGTGTACAGTATCTCCTCCTCATTTGTTGGGAACATGACGCCATACTGAGGAACGGAGGTGAACTCCATATGGTTTCCAGTATCTGCTCCTCATTTGTTGGGAACAGGAAGTTATATTGAGGGATTAGGAGAACCTTTCATATGGTGTCCAGAATCTCCTCCTCATTTGTTGGGAACATGACATTATATTGAGGAATGGAGATGGACCTTTCATATGGTGTACAGTATCTCCTCCTCATTTGCTGGAAACATGACCTTGTGATATATAATACTGCATCCCGATTTATTTTTCAGCATTTTGCCCTCTGCCTCCTGGCCCATTCTTCTTTTTGGGTACATTGATGATTACACACACACAGATTATACCTTACATCACATCTAGACAATACACAAATTAAACAAAAAACAACAATTTGATAGATTTTTATTATTTATAAATGTGAGCCTAAAGAATGAAAAAGAAAAGAAAAAAACCTGATTGTCGAAATACAACATATGAGGCTCAATTCATGAAGCTATAATACAAGTAGAGGGGTTGTTATTTGAGTCATGTGACTGTAATCTTCAAATTTCATTCGGCTTTTTATGCATTTTTTTACATGACGATTAACAAAGTAACAAATACCTGACAAGCGCATTCACTTCTGATAGAGAATAGCACCTATTGGGCATGCTCAGTACCAGCAATCGTCCACCACCATCTTCCTTTCCTTGCAGTCCTCTACATTTACCGCCGTCATTGTGTTGGAAAAATCAAGTCGCACACGTCCGTACATTTTATTTAGATGTTTCTCATTATTGATGGGACACTCATTTGCGTGAATTCTCTGGTGTCTAACAAATGCTCCTTCCTGTTGAAACATTTCCCGCACACTGAACATGAATAAGGACGCTCGCCTGAGCGTGTATAAAAAGGGGTTCTCTCTTTGAAAAGCCTTTCCCACACATTCCGAACATAATTATGGATATTCACCTGTGAGATCTTTTTTCGTGTCTACGAAGGTTTCCTTGTTCGGTAAAACATTTCCCGCACTCTAAACAGGAAAAGGGACGCTCGCCCGTATGAATTCTCTGATGTTTAAAAAGGTTTCCTCGGTCAGAAAAACATTTCCCGCACTCTAAACAGGAAAAGGGACGCTCACCTGTATGACTTCTCTGGTGTACAAGAAGGGATCCTTTCTTGGAAAAACATTTCCCACAATCCGAACACGAATAGGGACGCTCGCCGGTGTGACGTCTTTGGTGTTTATGAAGGCTTCCCTTTTCAGAAAAGGATTTTCCGCACTCTGGACAGCAAAAGGGACGCTCACCCGTGTGAATTCTCTGGTGTGTAAGGAGGTTTTGTTTCTCTGAAAAACATCTCCCGCACTCTGAACAGGAAAAGGGACGCTCACCCGTGTGAGTTCTCTGGTGTACAAGAAGTTTTTGTTTCTTAGGAAAACATTTTCCACACTCTGAACATGAATAAGGAAGCTTAGGCTCGTGAGATTTCAGATGTGCTTTAAGTGCATTTTGTTTAGAGAACATTTTCCCGCACACCAAACAGGACAAAGAGCTCCCTCCTGCATGAGCTCCTTCATGGCTTGAAGAGGGTTTCTGGGGATTGGATGGATCTGTTGATTTGCCCGCACTGTGAGAACTTAGATGAATATCTGAAGTCATAGTATGGGATTTATCAGAAGAAACCTCAGGGTTAGAAGGATCCTTTGGTCTTACATACCAGTACAGTGTTACCTTTGGAGGAGATTGCGCAACGTCACTTTCTTTTGTAGTGAAACCTGGAGATGTAGTAAGATTTTCCTCAAATGTGTTGACCTTCGAAAAGTATTGTCCATCTGTTGGAAATAATTTTTTATATATGTAGTGTTTGTTTTTGTATATATGTATGTATGCTCAGGAGTCATATATATCAGTTCAGCATTCGAAACGTTCCAAGAACTTTGGAAGTGAATTTGGTGCAATCATAACCTACCTTCACTCCATTTTTTGGGAACATGACGTTATATGGAGGAATGGAGATGGACCTTTCATATGGTGTCCAGTATCTCCTCCTCATTTGTTGGGAACATGACGTTATATTGAGGAATGGAGATGGACCTTTCATATGGTGTCCAGTATCTCCTCCTCATTTCTTGGGAACATGACGTTATATTGAGGAATGGAGATGGACCTTTCATATGGTGTCCAGTATCTCCTCCTCAATTGTTGGGAACATCACGTTATATTGAGGAATGGAGATGGACCTTTCATATGATGTCCAGTATCTCCTCCTCATTTGTTGGGAACATGACGTTATATTGAGGAATGGAGATGGACCTTTCATATGGTGTCCAGTATCTCCTCCTCAATTGTTGGGAACATCACGTTATATTGAGGAATGGAGATGGACCTTTCATATGGTGTCCAGTATCTCCTCCTCAGTTGTTGGGAACATCACGTTATATTGAAGGTTGGAGATGGACCTTTCATATGGTGTCCAGTATCTCCTACTCATTTGTTGGGAACATGACGTTATATTAAGGAATGGAGATGGACCTTTCATATGGTGTCCAGTATCTCCTCCTCAATTGTTGGGAACATCACGTTATATTGAAGGTTGGAGATGGACCTTTCATATGGTGTCCAGTATCTCCTACTCATTTGTTGGGAACATGACGTTATATTAAGGAATGGAGATGGACCTTTCATATGGTGTCCAGTATCTCCTCCTCAATTGTTGGGAACATGACGTTATATTGAAGGATGGAGATGGACCTTTCATATGGTGTCCAGTATCTCCTCCTCATTTGTTGGGAACATGACGTTATATTGAGGAATGGAGATGGACCTTTCATATGGTGTCCAGTATCTCCTCCTCATTTGTTGGGAACATGACGTTATATTGAGGAATGGAGATGGACCTTTCATATGGTGTCCAGTATCTCCTCCTCATTTGTTGGGGATATGACGTTATATTGAGGAATGGAGATGGACCTTTCATATGGTGTACAGTATCTCCTCCTCAATTGTTGGGAACATCACGTTATATTGAAGGATGGAGATGGACCTTTCATATGGTGTCCAGTATCTCCTCATCATTTGTTGGGAACGTGACGTTATATTGAGTGTAAGAATCTTCTGCCCCCTATTGTCTGTATTTGTAAATGCCTGTAAATATTTTATATATGCACTTCCTGTCCCTGGGTTGTTTGATAAAAAAACCCCCAGAAGGGAAGAGAGTTTTTTGGTGGCTTCATTTCTACACACAGGAGCTGCATACACTTCACCCAGATCAGAAGCAGAGACTACTACAGAAATATTTCTATGTTCTAATAGTTTACCGGTAGTTGCCCATTTTGGAGGTAGTGACACTTGCAGGTCTTAAACTGTCAAAGTAAACCGTGAATGGTTTCTGCCCATTACTCACCTGAGCTGATATACAGAGAAGGATCTTCGTCTTTAATGGGATCCATAACCACATCCTCCTTCAGGCACTGCTGATCACCCATCACAAATGTCTCTTCTTCCTTCTTCACCTTGGCTTTTATATCAATCAGTTCTTCACCCTAAAACCATAAAACGATAAAAAGAACCATCCTCAAAACATAAGCACTAATATCCGAAGACCTCAGAGATGATCATCTCATACAGTTTGGAATCATTTTTAAAGTTGTACATGTTCCTCCTCCACCTACCTGATGATGGTGAGGGATGGTGTAACCTTCCTGTTTGGAATCCAGGGAATACAGAGGATGGGGACATCTCTCTGGTGGGTTCCCATTATTGGATGGATCCATCATATCCTTGGGTTCAACTGAAATATCCTTCATTACACCATACTCCTCATCCTCCTCTTTATACTCTTCTTTAGGAACAATATTATCATTCCCAAGGTTTCCACTCTGAATATATAAAACATTAATTGCAACAAGCAGACTTTTATATAAATCATACCTAACAATATCTTCTGATGACCTACCTGATGATGGTGAGGGATGGTGTGACCTTCCTGTGTGGAATCCCGGGAATACAGAGGACGGGGACATCTTTCTGGTGGGTTCCCAGTATTATGTGGAGCCATCATATCCTTGTGTCCTTCTGAAAACTCTTCCATCACACCATACTCCTCTTTCTCTTCTTTATACTCTTCCTTAATACCAATATTATAATCCCCGAGGTTTCCACTCTTAATATATAATAATTTCAATGTAGCAAAAAAGCTTGTGTATAATCATATTAACCAATAATTATCAATCACCTACCTGTTGATGGTGAGGGATGGTGTGACCTTCCTGTGTGGAATCCCGGGAATACAGAGGATGGGGACATCTCTCTGGTGGGTTCCCATGACTGGATCCATCTGTAGGAAACACACACACTGACTGAATCCATTGTTTCTGTGTTTATCAGATGATGGGGATCTAGGTGGACCCTCCGTACTGCTCTCTCCTTTCCAATAAAGTCTCCTCTTACCCGGTGATGTGAGGGGCGGCTGATTGTCCATCATGACGTCCTTGTAGAGGTCCTTGTGTCCTTCTAAAGATGGATCATGGGATTGGCAGCTTCTTAAATCCTGTGTACAATTAAATTATCATTAAGTATATTCCCGGAATCCTCCTCACCTCTCTGGTCAGGTCTGTGTTTTATTAATGGAGATAAGAGTAATGTCATGTGAACTCCCAGAATCCTCCTCACCTACCTGGTCAGGTTTAATACCCTCCATCTGTGTCTATCTGCCCCATATCGGCACTATACGTCCATTAAAGTATGCTCTAAGCAGATCTGTATTTGCATTGTGAGAAGAGTCGGGACTGGCCAGAGGAGGGATGACTTTGATGCAGTTGATCGACTTGAACATGTATTACATGAATGCCAAAATTTCCGAAATATAGAAATATGTAAGCGTGTATAGCAGCGTGCAGAGCATTCATCTAGAATTTTTGTCATATCCTTTCATTCACTCGACGGTGGTCCTTATCTATGTGGTCACGTGATTTGGATAAATGACTCTATATTTAGGATATATCCGGTCTATAAACCAGAGGCTCTGGATGGACGGTTGGATAAATGGTTCTATATTTAAGACATATCCGGTCTATAAACCAGAGGCTCTGGATGGACGGTTGGATAAATGGTTCTATATTTAGGACGTATCCGGTCTATAAACCAGAGGATCCGGGTGGACGGTTGGCTAAATGGTTCTATATTTAGGACGTATCCAGTCTATAAACCAGAGGTTCTGGATGGACGGTTGGATAAATGGTTCTATATTTAGGACGTATCCGGTCTATAAACCAGAGGCTCTGGATGGACGGTTGGATAAATGGTTCTATATTTAGGACGTATCCAGTCTATAAACCAGAGGTTCTGGATGGACGGTTGGATAAATGGTTCTATATTTAGGACGTATCCGGTCTATAAACCAGAGGCTCTGGATGGACGGTTGGATAAATGGTTCTATATTTAGGACGTATCCGGTCTATAAACCAGAGGCTCTGGATGGACGGTTGGATAAATGGTTCTATATTTAGGACGTATCCGGTCTATAAACCAGAGGCTCTGGATGGACGGTTGGATAAATGGCTCTATATTTAGGACGTATCCGGTCTATAAACCAGAGGCTCTGGATGGACGGTTGGATAAATGGTTCTATATTTAAGATGTATCCGGGCACATATTACAATATAACTCCAATATGTAGTATGTGATGTGTCTGTAGTAGTGAAGGTTGGAGATAAAAGACGTCACAGAGACAGACATGGATGGAGGACAGACATGATGATGAAGAGGAGGGACGTGATGATGGAGGAAGAGAACATAAGTGATGATGAAGGAAGTGGACTGCCTGGCAGTACTAGGGTCCTCGGTTCAAATCCCAACCACAGCACCACTTGCCTGGAGTTTGCATGTTCTCCCTGTGCCTGCGTGGGTTTCCTTCGGGTACTCCGTTTTCCTCCAACACTCCATAGAAATGCTGGCTCCTGTCTAGATTGGCCCCAGTATGTGTTTGTATGAATGTGAGGTTGGGATCTTAGATTGTACGCCCCTTGAAGGTCAGGAACTGATGTGAATATACAATATATAGGTAAAACGCCACGTAAATTGACGGCGCTAAATAAATACTTGAAATAAATTAAAAATATCTCAATACCTCCTTTGTGTAATCCAGCAATGTCTCCTCTCTGCTCCCTCCGACTCACCTCCCACCCGGAATTTCCTGTTTATACTGTGACATCACTTCCTGTCTGTCCCTGACATCACTTCCTCTTGTTGGGACAATACGCGAGATCACCACCTTGTGCTGAGTATAAATACTGCGGTGTACGTTATGTTCCATCGTTCTGCCGGCTCCCGCGGGGTCCAATCTTCCGATGGGGTACATCGATGATTACACACTCAGATTCTACAGCCAAATAATGATAGAAATATATGAATTTTTGACAATCCTATTAGACAGTCAAATTGGTTGTTTTGCAGGCTGGCTGGTAAGTGTTGCTGGGAAATCCTTTGTTTGTTTGCGACGTGCAGCGCCCTTCCATGCGTACCGTACTGCTAAGGCTGGTTCTAGGTTGGGACGGTCGCCATTTTTTGTGTAGCTGGCTAATATGGACACACAATGGATGTCATTGCTGTCATTGTGGTACAGCTGGGCGTCACATGCGTCCTTGTACCTTTAAGGAGGGATGGCCTCCTTCAGGCCCTCAACCCATCCATTGATACATGTGCTCCTACTATGGAGGCTTTGGAAATTTTAGTTAGGTCTGCAGTATACAGAGGACCCTAGACTGCGGCTTACGCATGTATGTGCAAATGTATGCAAACCAAACCCCCTGTTTGTAACGTGGTCAGACAGGGCCATGTTGGTCTTTTCGCAGGCTGGCTGGTAAGGGTTGATGGGAATTAAAGCTTTAGAGATTTGTTCGTACGGGGCCAAGGGCCGTCTTCATCTCCTGCCTCCAATGCCACCCAGCACTACTTTACCTCCTCTGCCACCCAGCACACCTCTGCCTCCAATGCTACCCAACACAACTCTGCCTCCACTGCCCCCAGCACACCTCTGCCTCCAATGCCACCCAGCACACCTCTGCCTCCAATGTCACCCAGCACACCTCTGCCTCCAATGCCCACCCAGCACACCTCTGCCTCCACTTCCCTAGAACACCTCTGCCTCCAATGCCACCCAGCACACCTCTGTCTCCAATGTCAACCAGCACACCTCTGCCTCCAATGCCCACCCAGCACACCTCTGCCTCCACTGCCCCCAGCATACCTCTGCCTCCAATGCCACCCAGCACACCTCTGCCTCCAAGGTCAACCAGCACACCTCTGCCTCCACTGCCCCCAGCACACCTCTGCCTCCAATGCCACCCAGCACACCTCTGCCTCCAAGGTCAACCAGCACACCTCTGCCTCCACTGCCCCCAGCACACCTCTGCCTCCAATGCCACCCAGCACACCTCTGCCTCCACTGCCCCCAGCATACTTCTGCCTCCAATGCCACCCAGCACACCTCTGCCTCCAATGCCACCCAGCACACCTCTGCCTCCACTGCCCCCAGCACACCTCTGCCTCCAATGTCAACCAGCACACCTCTGCCTCCACTGCCCCCAGCACACCTCTGCCTCCAATGCCCACCCAGCACACCTCTGCCTCCAATGCCCCCAATACACCTCTGCCTCCACTGCCCCCAGCACATCTCTGCCTCCACTGCCCCCAGCACACCTCTGCCTCCAATGCCCACCCAGCACACCTCTGCCTCCAATGCCCACCCAGCACACCTCTGCCTCCAATGCCCACCCAGCACACCTCTGCCTCCACTGCCCCCAGCACACCTCTGCCTCCACTGACACCCAGCACACCTCTGCCTCCACTGCTCCCAGCACACCTCTGCCTCCACTGCCACCCAGCACACCTCTGCCTCCAATGCCACCCAGCACACCTCTGCCTCCACTGCCACCCAGCACACCTCTGCATCCAATGCCCCCCAGCACACCTCTGTCTCCATTACCACCCAGCACACCTCTTCCTCCACTGCCCCCCAGCACACCTCTGTCTCCAATGCCCCCCCCAGAACACATCTGCCTCCACTGTCCCCAGCACACCACTGCCTCCAATGCCACCCAGCACACCTCTGTCTCCAATGCCCCCCCAGCAGACCACTGCCTCCAATGCCACTCAGCACACCTCTGTCTCCAATGCCCCCCCAGCAGACCACTGCCTCCAATGCCACCCAACACACCTCTGCCTCCAATGCCCTCCCCTCTCATTATACCTCTGCCTCCAATGCCCCCCAGCACACCACTGACTCCAATGTCCTCCCCTCTCATTATACCTCTGACTCCAATGCCCCCAGCACACCACTGCCTTCAATGCCCCCCCCCCCCCAGCACACCACTGCCTCCAATATCCTCCCCTCTCATTATACCTCTGCCTCCAATGCTCCCGCAGCACACCACTGCCTTCAATGCACCCCCCCCCCAGCACACCACTGCCTCCAATGTCCTCCCCTCTCATTTATAATACCTCTGCCTCCAATGTCCTCCCCTCTCATTATACCTCTGCCTCCAATGCCCCCAGCACACCACTGCCATCAATGCACCCCCCCCCCCCAGCACACCACTGCCTCCAATGCCCTCCCCTCTCATTATACCTCTGCTTCCAATGCCCCCCCCCCCTTCAGCATACCACTGCCTCCAATGTCCTCCCCTCTCATTATACCTCTGCCTCCAATGCCCCCCCAGCACACCACTGCCTCCAATGTCCTCCCCTCTCATTATACCTCTGCTTCCAATGCCCCCCCCCCCCCCTCCAGCACACCACTGCCTTCAATGCCCCCCAGCACACCACTGCCTCCAATGTCCTCCCCTCTCATTATACCTCTGCCTCCAATGCCCCCCCAGCACACCACTGCCTCCAATGTCCTCCCCTCTCATTATACCTCTGCTTCCAATGCCCCCCCTCCAGCACACCACTGCCTTCAATGCCCCCCAGCACACCACTGCCTCCAATGTCATCCCCTCTCATTATACCTCTGCCTCCAATGCCCCCAGCACACCACTGCCTCCAATGCCCCCCCAGCACACCCCTGCCTCCAATGCCCTCCCCTCTTATTATACCTCTGCCTCCAATGCCCCCCCCCCCCCAGCACACCACTGCCTCCAATGTCCTCCCCTCTCATTCTACCTCTGCCTCCAATGCCCCCAGCACACCACTACCTTCAATGCCCCCCCAGCACACCCCTGCCTCCAATGTCCTCCCCTCTCATTCTACCTCTGCCTCCAATGCCCTCCCCTCTTATTATACCTCTGCCTCCAATGCCCCCCCCAGCACACCACTGCCTCCAATGTCCTCCCCTCTCATTCTACCTCTGCCTCCAATGCCCCCAGCACACCACTACCTTCAATGCCCCCCCCCCCCAGCACACCACTGCCTTCAATGCCCCCCCCCCCCCCAGCACACCACTACCTTCAGTGCCCCCCAGCACACCTCTGCCTCCAATGCCCCCCAGCACACCACTGCCTCCAATGTTCTCCCCTCTCATTATACCTCTGCCTCCAATGCCCCCTCCCCAGAACACCACTGCCTCCAATGTCCTCCCCTATCATTATACCTCTGCCTCCAATGCCCCCCCAGCACATCACTGCCTCCAATGCCCCCCCCCCCCCAGCACACCACTGCCTCCAATGCCCCCCCCCTCTCATTATATCTCTGCCTCCAATGCCCCACCAGCACACCACTGCCTTCAATGCCCCCCAGCACACCACTGCCTCCAATGTCCTCCCCTCTCATTATACCTCTGCCTCCAATGCCCCCCCCCCAGCACACCACTGCCTCCAATGTCCTTCCCCTCTCATTTATTATACCTCTGCCTCCAATGCCCCCAGCACACCACTGCCTTCAATGCACCCCCCCCCCCCCAGCACACCACTGTCTCCAATGCCACCCAGCACACCTCTGCCTCCACTGCCCCCAGCACACCTCTGCCTCCAATGTCAACCAGCACACCTCTGCCTCCACTGCCCCCAGCACACCTCTGCCTCCAATGCCCACCCAGCACACCTCTGCCTCCACTGCCCACCCAGCACACCTCTGCCTCCAATGCCCCCAGTCTGCCTCCACTGCCCCCAGCACACCTCTGCCTCCAATGCACCCCCCCCCCCCCAGCACACCACTGTCTCCAATGCCACCCAGCACACCTCTGCCTCCACTGCCCCCAGCACACCTCTGCCTCCAATGTCAACCAGCACACCTCTGCCTCCACTGCCCCCAGCACACCTCTGCCTCCAATGCCCACCCAGCACACCTCTGCCTCCACTGCCCACCCAGCACACCTCTGCCTCCAATGCCCCCAGTCTGCCTCCACTGCCCCCAGCACACCTCTGCCTCCAATGCCCACCCAGCACACCTCTGCCTCCACTGCCACCCAGCACACCTCTGCCTCCACTGCTCCCAGCACACCTCTGCCTCCACTGCCCCCAGCACACCTCTGCCTCCACTGCCACCCAGCACACCTCTGCCTCCACTGCTCCCAGCACACCTCTGCCTCCACTGCCCCCAGCACACCTCTGCCTCCACTGCCACCCAGCACACCTCTGCCTCCACTGCCACCCAGCACACCTCTGCCTCCAATGCCACCCAGCACACCTCTGCCTCCAATGCCCACCCAGCACACCTCTGCCTCCACTGCCCCCAGTACACCTCTGCCTCCACTGCTCCCAGCACACCTCTGCCTCCACTGCCCCCAGCACACCTCTGCCTCCACTGCCACCCAGCACACCTCTGCCTCCAATGCCCACCCAGCACACCTCTGCCTCCACTGCCACCCAGCACACCTCTGCCTCCACTGCCACCCAGCACACCTCTGCCTCCACTGCCACCCAGCACACCTCTGCCTCCAATGCCCACCCAGCACACCTCTGCCTCCACTGCCCCCAGTACACCTCTGCCTCCACTGCTCCCAGCACACCTCTGCCTCCACTGCTCCCAGCACACCTCTGCCTCCACTGCCCCCAGCACACCTCTGCCTCCACTGCCACCCAGCACACCTCTGCCTCCAATGCCACCCAGCACACCTCTGCCTCCACTGCCACCCAGCACACCTCTGCCTCCAATGCCACCCAGCACACCTCTGCCTCCAATGCCCACCCAGCACACCTCTGCCTCCAATGCCACCCAGCACACCTCTGCCTCCAATGCCCACCCAGCACACCTCTGCCTCCACTGCCACCCAGCACACCTCTGCCTCCAATGCCCACCCAGCACACCTCTGCCTCCACTGCCACCCAGCACACCTCTGCCTCCACTGCTCCCAGCACACCTCTGCCTCCACTGCCCCCAGCACACCTCTGCCTCCACTGCCACCCAGCACACCTCTGCCTCCAATGCCACCCAGCACACCTCTGCCTCCAATGCCCACCCAGCACACCTCTGCCTCCACTGCCACCCAGCACACCTCTGCCTCCACTGCCACCCAGCACACCTCTGCCTCCACTGCTCCCAGCACACCTCTGCCTCCACTGCCCCCAGCACACCTCTGCCTCCACTGCCACCCAGCACACCTCTGCCTCCAATGCCCACCCAGCACACCTCTGCCTCCACTGCCACCCAGCACACCTCTGCCTCCACTGCCACCCAGCACACCTCTGCCTCCACTGCCACCCAGCACACCTCTGCCTCCAATGCCCACCCAGCACACCTCTGCCTCCACTGCCCCCAGTACACCTCTGCCTCCACTGCTCCCAGCACACCTCTGCCTCCACTGCTCCCAGCACACCTCTGCCTCCACTGCCCCCAGCACACCTCTGCCTCCACTGCCACCCAGCACACCTCTGCCTCCAATGCCACCCAGCACACCTCTGCCTCCACTGCCACCCAGCACACCTCTGCCTCCAATGCCACCCAGCACACCTCTGCCTCCAATGCCCACCCAGCACACCTCTGCCTCCAATGCCACCCAGCACACCTCTGCCTCCAATGCCCACCCAGCACACCTCTGCCTCCACTGCCCCCAGCACACCTCTGCCTCCACTGCCACCCAGCACACCTCTGCCTCCACTGCTCCCAGCACACCTCTGCCTCCACTGCCCCCAGCACACCTCTGCCTCCACTGCCACCCAGCACACCTCTGCCTCCAATGCCACCCAGCACACCTCTGCCTCCAATGCCCACCCAGCACACCTCTGCCTCCACTGCCACCCAGCACACCTCTGCCTCCACTGCCACCCAGCACACCTCTGCCTCCACTGCCCCCAGCACACCTCTGCCTCCACTGCCACCCAGCACACCTCTGCCTCCACTGCCACCCAGCACACCTCTGCCTCCAATGCCACCCAGCACACCTCTGTCTCCATTACCACCCAGCAGACCACTGCCTCCACTGCCCCCCAGCACACCTCTGTCTCCAATGCCCCCCCAGAACACCTCTGCCTCCACTGCCCCCAGCACACCACTGCCTCCAATGCCACCCAGCACACCTCTGTCTCCAATGCCACCCAGCACACCTCTGTCTCCAATGCCACCCAGCACACCTCTGTCTCCAATGCCCCCCCAGCAGACCACTGCCTCCAATGCCACCCAGCACACCTCTGTCTCCAATGCCCCCCCAGCACACCTCTGCCTCCAATGCCCCCAGTACACCTCTGCCTCCACTGCCCCCAGCACACCTCTGCCTCCACTGCCCCCAGCACACCTCTGCCTCCACTGCCCCCAGCACACCTCTGCCTCCACTGCCCACCCAGCACACCTCTGCCTCCACTGCCCCCAGCACACCTCTGCCTCCACTGCCACCCAGCACACCTCTGCCTCCACTGCCCCCAGCACACCTCTGCCTCCACTGCCACCCAGCACACCTCTGCCTCCAATGCCCGCCAGCACACCTCTGTCTCCATTACCACCCAGCAGACCACTGCCTCCACTGCCCCCCAGCACGCCTCTGTCTCCAATGCCCCCCCAGAACACCTCTGCCTCCACTGCCCCCAGCACACCACTGCCTCCAATGCCACCCAGCACACCTCTGTCTCCAATGCCCCCCCAGCAGACCACTGCCTCCAATGCCACCCAACACACCTCTGCCTCCAATGCCCTCCCCTCTCATTATACCTCTGCCTCCAATGCCCCCCCAGCACACCTTTGACTCCAATGTCCTCCCCTCTCATTATACCTCTGACTCCAATGCCCCCAGCACACCACTGCCTTCAATGCCCCCCCCCCCCCCAGCACACCACTGCCTCCAATGTCCTCCCTTCTCATTATACCTCTTCCTCCAATGCCCCCCCCCCAGCACATCACTGCCTCCAATGCTCCCCCAGCACACCACTGCCTCCAATGCCCTCCCCTCTCATTATACCTCTGCCTCCAATGCCTCCCCCCCAGCACACCACTGCCTCCAATGTCCTCCCCTCTCATTATACCTCTGCCTCCCCCCCAGCACACCACTGCCTCCAATGTCCTCCCCTCTCATTATACCTCTGCCTCCAATGCCCCCCCCAGCACATCACTGCCTCCAATGCCCCCCCAGCACATCACTGCCTCCAATGCTCCCCCAGCACACCACTGCCTCCAATGCCCTCCCAGCACACCACTGCCTCCAATGCCCTCCCCTCTCATTATACCTCTGCCTCCAATGCTGCCCACCAAACCACTGCTTTCAAAGCAGCCCCCTACACACCTCTGAGAAAGAGGGGTTTTCCCCTCGAAACGTGTCAGCCTTCCGGACCTGCGTGGCTCCTTCTTGTGAATATAATCCCGTACACTTTGTTCCTGCATATACATCGATGAGTTTGTATACACATTGCTTTATGAATATATCACTTATCACATATAATTTTATCAATAAATTGGCTATAAATATAATGCGCTAGGCTGGTGCGCCTTCTTTTTGTTTGTGTATGGCTTCAAATCGTGATTGTACTGCACGCTGCAATGTGGTGACCCACCAATTATTGTTCATCATGAAATTACCATTCTATAGAGACTAAATACGATATACCTCGGATGTCCTGGGAGGGGGGGGTCACTGTCTGGTGGTATTAACAGAATCCTGTTACGTGTTTCTGAGCCGATCGCTCGATAGGGCACGGTGACGGCTGAATATGAATTTTTAATATTACCCCTCCCCCAAAAAAGGGACTCAGAACAGAATATCGAAAGGAGAAGAGCTGACCTTTTTATTTTCCATTGTTAAGAAAAAAATAATTAACAGACAATAAAACTGAATCAAATGAAAATCATATAAATTGAGTATAAATTGGAGTCAAATATATTACATTTGTACTGATGGGACCACCTTCTTCAGTAAAGCCGCAAATGTGTGATGCCGGGCAACAGCCTGGGCTCCTTTATTACATGGCCAGCGATTCTCCTTCTCTGCCAGACCCTCATCCTAGACATCTATGATAGATGATAAAGTGTTACTGGACCCCCAACAGTACAATCAGTCTGTAGATGTAGCAAAGCATGCTTGTGATACTCACTGTGGAACCTAAGGGGTTAAAAAGGCTGTTTGATCCTGTCTTCTCTGATTCTCCCCTTCTTCCTCTACCCCCACTCTCTTATCTCCTGCTAGAAAGGGTTTTTCTTTTGTTTTGGAGAGCACAGGGCCAATCAGCGCTGTCCAGACAGAGGTCAGGGGTTCTGCATCCTCCTAGGGCAAAATGAAAACTCCTCCTACAAGCTCTGCTGGATACTGATAGAAGTCGCATATGTCTGGGGAGAGCGGATATAGTGAATGCGGGGTCCAGGGAGTGCGGATATAGTGAATGCTGGGTCCGGGGAGAGCGGATATAGTGAATGCGGGGTCCGGGGAGAGCGGATATAGTGAATGCGGGATCCGGGGAGAGCGGATATAGTGAATGCGGGATCCGGGGAGAGCGGATATAGTGAATGCGGGGTCCGGGGAGAGCGGATATAGTGAATGCGGGGTCCGGGGAGTGCGGATATAGTGAATGCGGGGTCCGGGGAGAGCGGATATAGTGAATGCGGGGTCCGGGGAGAGCGGATATAGTGAATGCGGGGTCCGGGGAGAGCGGATATAGTGAATGCGGGATCCGGGGAGAGCGGATATAGTGAATGTGGCCCAGAGGCCGGATGTGGCCCTTTGGTTGCCTTTATCTGGCCCTTGGGGCACTGTTCCTCCCACTGATACAAGACATTATTCCTCCCACTGATAACAATAATGGGACATTCTTCCTAGTAACCACAAGTGCGAGGCGCATTCTTCCCAATGACCACAAGTGCGAGGCGCATTCTTCCCACTGACCACAAGTGTGAGGAGCATTCTTCCCACTGACCACAAGTGTGAGGAGCATTCTTCCCAATGACCACAAGTGTGAGGAGCATTGTTCCCAATGACCACAAGTGTGAGGCGCATTCTTCCCAATGACCCCAAGTGTGAGGCGCATTCTTCCCAATGACCCCAAGTGTGAGGCGCATTCTTCTCAGTGACCACAAGCGTAAGGAGCGTTCTTCTCATTGACCACAAGTGTGAGGAGCATTCTCCCCAGTGACCTTCACACTAATGTACTGTGAGCTGTAGATATAGAATTATCATCAGGGGTTCCTTGAACCCAAAAAAAGTTATTTCAAGGGTTCCTCCAGGTTACAAAGGTTGAGAAAGACTCTCCCACGTATTGGACTGCTTCATCAGTCAAATGCCACCATACAGTTGCCACCAGCAATCAGGTAGTGTGAATTCTCTGACACCTAATTAGATTTTCTAGGACCGTAAAGCCTTTGCTGCACTCTGGACATGGGCAAGATGCTCACCTAGGTGACATTTCTGGTGTCTAAGGAGGCTTATTTTCTGAGTGAAACATTTCCCGCAATCTGAACACGAAAAAGGGCGCTCCCCCGTGTGAATTCTTTGGTGCTGAACAAGGTATCTTTTCGTAGTGAAACATTTCCCGCACTCCGAACAGGAAAAAGTACGCTCGACTGTGTGAATGGTCCGGTGGACAATAAGTTTTTGTTTAGAAATAAAACATTTTCCGCACTCCGAACATGGAAAAGGACGCTCATCCGTGTGAATTCTCTGGTGCTGAACAAGGTATCTCTTGGTAGTGAAACATTTCCCGCACTCAAAGCAAGGAAAAGGGCGCTCGCCCGTGTGACTTTTCTGGTGTTTAAGAAGGTCTTGTTTCTTAATGAAACATTTTTCGCACTCTGAACATGAGAAAGGACGCTCGCCCGTGTGAATTCTCTGGTGTATGATAAGATATTCTTTGGTAAGGAAACTTTTCCCGCACTCTAAGCAAGAAAAAGGACGCTCGCCTGTGTGAATTCTCTGGTGCTTAAGGAGGTTTTGCTTCATAGTGAAACATTTCCCACACTCTGAACAGGAGAAAGAATGCTCTCCTGTGTGAATTCCCTGGTGTATACGAAGGTATTGTTTCGTAATGAAATATTTCCCACACTCTGTGCAAGAAAAAGGAAGTCTGCCAGTGTGAGTTTTCTGGTGTAACAGTAGGCTTCTTTGATAGGGGAAACTTTTCCCGCACTCTGAACAAGAAAAAGGGCGCTCTCCTGTGTGAATTCTCTGGTGTCCATGAAGCGTTCCTTTATCAGTGAAACATTTCCTGCACTCTGAACATGAGAAAGGACGCTCACCCGTGTGACTTCTCTGGTGCCTACGTAGTGTTGCTTTGTCCGTAAAACATTTCCCGCACTCTGAGCACGGAAAAGGACGCTCTCCCGTGTGACTTTTCCGCTGTTTAGATGGTGCTCTGTTGTTAGTGTGAGGGTTCTCACATTCTAAAGAGGAAAATAAACTCCCTCTGTCATATAAAGAAGACTCCTTGGGGTTAGATGGATGTGTTGATTGAACCGAACTGTGAGATCTCAGGTGGATATCTTGAAAATGTTCAGAAGATTCCTCAGGATTAGAAGGATCCATTGATCTTAGATGGACATCTGAAGTCATAGTATGGAATTTATCAGAAGATTCCTCAGGATTAGAAGAATCCATTGATCTCCCCAGATGGGAAGGTCTGTGATGTGTAGGTGGAGTAATGAGATCTTCTCCTGGAGAACGTTGTGTGATGTCTTTATCTTCTGCCTTGAAACCTGGAGGCAACATCGGATCTCCCCACGAGGTTTTCCGAAAAAAGCGTCCATCTGTAAGAACATTTTTAAAGAAAAGTGTAAAAAAAAAAATCACATATACATTCAGGAGATCCTTTGGATATACTGTAGGTTTAGGATTGTGTTTCCATTTTTTTTTCCATTTTGGAGTGGACACTCTTGATGGACATCAACCCATCTAACAATGTAAATACATCCTTCATACTCGTATATAGGAATTCAAAATGTGAACTGATTCTTCATTTAATGTTTATGACTTACTTGTGTCCGTATGTAGAGAAGGTTCCTCCAGTTTACTTTCCAGGACCATCTCCTCCTCCTCCATAGACTGCTGATCTCCACTCACCAACATCTCTTCTTCTTCCTCTTTAACCTCAACTTTGATGTCTTCCAGATCTTCATCCTAAACCCCAAAGATGACAGAATAAAAGGAGAAAGAGACTTCATAGAAGAATTTCATCCCATAAAATGTACTTTGTTTTTGTTACTTTTTGCCGGTCCCATCTACCTGATCATTGTCTCCGTGAGTGTGGTCTTTTCGGGTGGAATCCCGGGAATACAGAGGATCTCTCTCCTCCATAGACTGCTGATCTTCAGTAACCAACATCTCTTCTTCTTCTTTGATCTCAACTTTGATGTCTTTCAGTTCTTCACCCTAAAGTCCAAAAAAAACATTGATAAAAAGAAACGAGATTACGTAGCTTAGACTATATTTTAGGACTACATGGTTGGCCCCACCTAACTGATGATGGTGAGGGATGGTGTGATCTTTCTGTATGGAATCCCGGGAATACAGAGGATGGGGGCATCTCTCTGGTGGGTTCCCATTAATGGATCAATCTACTTGATGATGGTGAGGGATGGTGAGGGATGGTGTGACCTTCCTGTATGGAATCCCGGAAATACAGAGGATGGGGACATCTCTCTGGTGAGTTCCCATTATTGGATTCATCTGCCTTAAGATGGTGAGGGATGGTGTGATCTTCCTGTATAGAATCCCAAGAATACAGAGGACGGGGACATCTCTCTGGTGAGTTCCCATTATTAGTGGAATTCCGGGGATACAGAGGACAGGAACATCTCTCTGGTGGGTTCTCATGACTGGATCCACCTACCTGATCATGGTGAGGGATGGTGTGACCTTCCTGTGTGGAATCGTGGGAATACAGAGGACGGAGACATCTCTCTGGTGGGTTCCCATGACTGGATCCATCTACCTGATGATGGTGAGGGATGGTGTGACCTTCCTGTGTGGAATCCTGGAAATACAGAGGACGAGGACATCTCTCTGGTGGGTTCCCATGACTGGATCCATCTGTAAGAAACACACATACTGACTGAATCCATTGTTTCTATGTGTTTATCAGATGATGGGGGATCTAGGTGGATCCTCCGTACTGCTCTCTCCTTTACAATAAAGTCTCCTCTTACCCAGTGATGTGAGGGGCGGCTGATTGTCCATCATGACGTCCTTGTAGAGATCCTTGTGTCCTTCGAAATACCCTCAGGATCCTCCTCACCTCCTCCTCATATGAACAGGACTCTCCTCTCTGTAGACGAAGAGTAAACTGAGAATTATCTGGACTGTACTGGGGCAAATAATGTCTGCACAGAGTTCCTCCATAGTTCCTGCTTAGTTCCTCCATAGTTCTGACACCTCCAAAGTATTCTCATACTATATTGCAAACCTTGTTCATATCACTGTAGACATGACATTGTTCTGTGCACACAGTGGCCAGGAATATCTATATTGTGAGCCCCGTACTATTGGTGTCACTGGACACTGCATGTACTGGGCACATTGATGTCACCCTGACAGCCAACTCCACCAAAACAGGTCTGGGGGCATTTGTGCTGTGATTGGTTTTCAAGATCACGTGATTAAAATAGGACAATCAGTCAAGTTATGGTGTGGAGCCAAAGAGAACCAACAATCCTCCACCAACATACTATGAGGTACAGAATTGCAGCATCACTTCCATCAAATCACAACATTCAGAAGCTTTATCCCTTATTCTATGTACTGTAAGGATGTTCTTTCCTTCTGCTGCCTCGATTAGAAATTGTACTGTAGCCGACAACCCCAAGACAGCTTAATGGAGGATGGAGATTTGGTTCTATATTTAGGATGTATCCGGTCTATAAACCAGAGGCTCTGGATGGAAGGTTGGATAAATGGTTCTATATTTAGGACGTGTCCAGTCTATAAACCAGAGGCTCTGGATGGACGGTTGGATAAATGGTTCTATATTTAGGACGTATCCGGTCTATAAACCAGAGGCTCCGGATGGACGGTTGGATAAATGGTTTTATATTTAGGACGTATCCGGTCTATAAACCAGAGGCTCCGGATGGACGGTTGGATAAATGGTTCTATATTTAGGACGTGTCCGGTCTATAAACCAGAGGCTCCGGATGGACGGTTGGATAAATGGCTCTATATTTAGGACGTGTCCGGTCTATAAACCAGAGGCTCCGGATGGACGGTTGGATAAATGGCTCTATATTTAGGACGTATCCGGTCTATAAACCAGAGGCTCTGGATGGACGGTTGGATAAATGGCTCTATATTTAGGATTTATCCAGTCTATAAACCAGAGGCTCTGGATGGACGGTTGGATAAATGGTTCTATATTTAGGACGTGTCCGGTCTATAAACCAGAGGCTCTGGATGGACGGTTGTATAAATGGGTCTATATTTAGGACGTGTCCGGTCTATAAACCAGAGGCTCTGGATGGACGGTTGGATAAATGGTTCTATATTTAGGACGTATCCGGTCTATAAACCAGAGGCTCTGGATGGACGGTTAGATAAATGGCTCTATATTTAGGACGTATCCAGTCTATAAACCATAAAAGACATCACAGTAACGATGAAGGAAGAGGACGGACATGACGGTGGAGGAAGAGGACGGACATGACGGGGGGGTTACTGGATGTAAATATAAAATAAGATCTTCTTACCTCCTCTACAACCACTTCCACCAATGTCTCCTCTCTACTTCCGCCTGACTCACCTCTCACCCGGAACTTCCTGTCTGTACCTGACCACACTTCCTGTCCTTGTGCTCCATAAAAGATATGTGAGATGACCACCTTGTGTTTAATATAAATACTACAGTCTAGGTTACGTTCCTCGGCCCCGCCATCCTTTCTTCTATTAGGTGATGTTGATGATCACACACAGGTTATACAGCAAAATAATGGTATCAATATATACATTTTTGTTACAATGTCTTGATCTGATTATCATTACACCATGGTGGTCAATCATTTATTCTCTGTCCCGCCTCCTGTCGGTAAATGTACAGGTGACATCAATGTAAAACCTCTGCCTCCAATGCCCCCCCGGCTCTGATCCCAGGACACCACTTGGGACGTAGCTAAGGCAAGACAATTAAATTTAAAAAAAAAATAACAGGACTGTCCCGGGAAATCCGGGACTGTTGGCAAATATGTGTCTTGTCTTCTATTAGTGGATACCAGATTCTTGTATGGTTCCTCTATTTCAAGAGTCTCCAAACTTTTCAAACAAAGGGCCGGTTTATGGTCCTTCAGACGATAAGAGGGCCAGAGTATGGCCAGTAGGGGCAGAACATATTTCATGCCTAACATCAGTAAGAATAAACATGGCCTCAGGGTTGGTGGTCAGTAGGAGGAAGAGTAGTGCCTCGTTGGTATTAATGAGAGGAATAGTACCCCATAAGTGTTATCAGTGAAATAGTGCCCCATTGTTGGTGTCAGTGGGAAGAATACTGCTTCACATCCAAACTTTTCAACAAAGGGCCGGTTTATGGTCCTTCAGCCTTTAAGAGGGTCAGAGTATGGCCAGTGGGGGGCAGAACATATTTCAGGCCCAGCATCAGTAAGAATAAACATGGCCTCAGGGTTGGTGGTCAGTAGGAGGAAGAGTAGTGACCCATTGTTGGTGTCAGTGGGAGGAATACTGCTTCATATCCAAACTTTTCAAACAAAGGGCCGGTTTATGGTTCTTTAGAAGTTAAGAGGGCGGGAGTATAGTCAGTGGGGGGTAGAACCTATTTCACGCCCAGCATCAGTAAGAAATAGCATGGCCTCAGAGTTGGTGGTCAGAAGGAGGAAAAGTAGTGCCCCATCGTTGGTATTAATGGGAGGAATAGTACCCCATAAGTGGTGTCAGTGGGAGGAATACTGCTTCATATCCAAACTTTTCAAACAAAGGACCGGTTTATGGTCCTTCAGACGTTAAGAGGGCTGGAGTATGGCCATTGAGGGTAGAAAATATTTTGAGCCCAGCATCAGTAAGAATAAACATGGCCTCAGGGTTGCTGGTCTGTAGGAGGAAGAGTAGTGACCCATTGTTGGTGTCAGTGGGAGGAATACTGCTTCATATCCAAAGTTTTCAAACAAAGGGCTGGTTTATGGTCCTTCAGATGTTAACAGGGCCGGAGTATGGCCAGCGGGGGGAAGAACATATTTCAGGCCCAGCATCAGTGAGAAATAGCATGGCCTCAGGGTTGTTGGTGAGTAGGAGGAAGAGTAGTGCCCCATTGTTGGTATTAATGGGAGGAATGGAACCCCATAAATGTTATCAGTGGAAATAGTGCCCTATTGTTGGTGTCAGTGGGAGGAATACTGCTTCATAGCCAAACGTTTCAAAGGGCCGGTTTATGGTCCTTCAGACGTTAAGTGGGCCGGAGTATGGAGAGTGGGGGGTAGAACCTATTTCATGCCCACCATCAGTTAGAATAAACATGGCCTTAGGGTTGGTGGTCAGTAGGAGGAAGAGTAGTGCCCCATCGTTGGTATTAATGGGAGGAATAGTACCCCATAAGTGTTATCAGTGGAAATAGTGCCCCATTGTTTGTGTCAGTGGGAAGAATACTGCTTTATATCTAAACTTTTCAAACAAAGGGCCAGTTTATGGTCCTTCAGACGTTAAGATGGTCGGAGTATGGCCAGTGGGGGGTAGAACATATTTTGGGCCCAGCATCAGTAAGAAATAGCATGGCCTCAGGCTCAGTACGGCCATCTTTGAAATGTTTACACCATTCAAACAAAGACTAAATGTCCTTAGAGGTAAATCTTTCACCCATTTTTTGATAACTGAGGAAGATGGCGGTGGAGATGATCCTGAAGATTTAGGTGTTACCCGCTGTGGACTAGGAGTTGAGGACTCTGGAGGGTGTTTTGGTTTACCAAGGTGAGGGGACGTTAGCAAGACCCCAGTTTTGGATTTGTTTAAAGCCTTCTTCTGATATCAGTATGGGCACCATCTGAATTTGGTAGGTCACCAGGATTTTCATGGGTAAGCCCGACCTGTAGGGGATGATATGCTCTTGGTGACTGGAGCAAACTCCTTGCTACACCTGCCAGAGGCTAAAGGTCATACAAAGAAACAAACAGAGGGCCTAGTGCATTACCTTTTAAAAGATCATTTATTGAATAAATAAGTGGTATTATATTCACAAAGGAACAAATGTCAAGGGCACAACATATAGAGGCTCTGATGAAGAGGCAAGCCCTCGAAACGTGTCAGAATTCAGAGGTCTAGGAGTCCCATTACGGATATCATCCAGTGTGACTGGATGCCTTCTTCTGACGTCAGTATGGGCACCATCTGATTTTGGTAGGTCACCATGATTTTCATGGGGTAGTCCCACCTGTACAGAATGTTATGCTCTTGGTGATTGGGGCAAACTCCTTGCTACACCTGCCAGAGACTAAAGATCCTTAGAAGGAAGTAAATCTTCCACCCATTTTTCGATAACTGAAGCAGATGATGGAGGAAATCCTGCAGATTTAGGTGTTACCCTCTAGGGACCAGGGGTCAAGGACTCTGGAGGGTTCCAGGTATACATTTGTTGAAAGCCTTATTTGGCGTCAGTATGGGCACCATCTGATTTTGGTAGGTCACCAGGATTTTTGTGGGGCAGGCCCACCTGTAGGGGATGTTATGCTGTTGGAGTGCTTTGGTGATTGGCACAAACTCCTTGCTACACCTGCTGGAGACTGAATGTCCTTAGAACTAAATCGTCCACCCATTTTTCGATAACAGAGGAAGGTGTTGATGGAAATTCTGTAAATTTAGGTTTTACCTGCCGTGGACCAGGAGTCGGGGACTCTAGAGGGTGTTTTGGTTTGCCAAGACTGAGATAAGGCCCCAGTTATGAATTTTTTTAAAGCCGTCTTTTGACGTCAGTATGGTCACCATCTAACATAGGAGCCACACCTGCTGGAAACCGGTGTGCCTCCTTTCTTTTAAATGTCCTTAGAAAAATGTAACACCTTCCACCCATTTGTTGAAACCTCAGCAAGGTGTTGGGAGGAGATCCTGAACAATTAGGTGTTACCTGCTGTGGACTAGGAGTCAGCAATTCTGGAGGGTGTTTTGGTTTGCCAAGACTGACGTGAGGGGATGCTAGTTAGTTATCGATTTTGGCATCAGTATGGCCACCATCTGATTTTGGTAGGCCATCAGGATTCTTATGGATTAGTCCGACCTATGGGGATGTTGCCCTCTCGGAGTGCTTTGGTGATTGGAGGAACCTCCTTGAGCTGTAACAGCTGAAATATCTGTAAAGAGTGAGATATGCGAATACGGATCGGAGTGCGTGCAGGAGTATCTGCTAAGAGTTGTTCTTTGACATGGAAGAAGTATATTCGAACCAATACGTCTCTAGGTAGAGGCAGGTAGATGTTTACATGCAAGGATTCTATGTGCTCGATTAATGATGAGGTCATGAGGGGTGGAGTTTGAGAAATAATTACAAAAGATATGGTATTATCTTGTGATTGATAAATATAGGAATACCTCTGAATTTTGGGTTATCAGCAGTCTTGCTTTTGGGGTGTTGGAACTCCTCTATGTTGATCGTGTGCATCTACCATCTCATTGTCGGCTTTGCTGTAATTTTTCTTTGGCTTCTCTGTCTATGTTGGTCATCACGTGCACCTACCATCTCATTGTAGGCTTTGGAGAAATTCCCCTTTGACTTCTCTGTCTATGTTGGTCATCACGTGCATCTACCATCTCATTGTAGGCTTTGGTGTCATTCCCCCTGGCCTTCCCTGTCTATGTTGGTCATCGTGTGCATCTACCATCTCATTGGAAGGTTTGGTGTAATTTCCCCTTGGCTTCTCTGTCTATGTTGGTCATCCTGTGCCTCTACCATTTCATTGGAAGCGTTGGTGTAATTCCCCGTTGGCTTCCCTGTCTATGTTGGCCATTACGTGCATCTACCATGTCATTGTAGGCTTTGGAGTAATTCCCCCTTGGCTTCTCTGTCTACGTTGGTCATTGTATGTATCTACCATCTCATTGTAGGCTTTGGTGTAATTCCCCTTGGCTTCACTGTCTATGTTGGTCACCATGTGCATCTACCATCTCCTTGTAGGCTTTGGAGTAATTCCCCCTTGGTTTCTCTGTCTATGTTGGCCATCACGTGCATCTACCATCTCATTGTAAGCTTTGGTGTCTTTCCCCCTTTGGCTTCTCTGTCTACGTTGGTCATCGTGTACATCTACCATCTCATTGTAGGCTTTGGTGTCATTCCCCCTTGGCTTCTCTGTCTATGTTGGTCATCACGTGCATCTACCATCTCATTGGAAGCTTTGGTGTCATTCCCCTTTGGCTTCTCTGTCTACGTTGGTCATCGTGTGCATCTACCATCTCATTGTAGGCTTTGGTGTCATTCCCCCTTGGCTTCCCTGTCTATGTTGGTCATCACGGGCATCTACCATCTCATTGGAAGCTTTGGTGTCATTCCCCTTTGGCTTCTCTGTCTACGTTGGTCATCACGTGCATCTACCTTCTCATTGTAGGCTTTTGAGTAATTCCCCTTTGGCTTCCCTATGTTGGCCATCACGTGCATCTACCATCTCATTCTAGGCTTTGGCGTCGTTCCCCCTTGGCTTCTCTGTCTACATTGGCCATCACGTGCATCTACCATCTCATTGGAAGCTTTGGTGTCATTCCCTCTTGGCTTCTCTATCTATGTTGGCCATCATGTGCATCTACTATCTCATTGTAGGCTTTGGAGTAATTCCCCGTCGGCCTCCATGTCTACGTTGGTCATCGTGTGCATCTACCATCTCATTGTAGGCCTTGGTGTCATTCCCCTTTGGCTTCTCTGTCTATGTTGGCCATCACGTGCATCTACCATCTCATTGTAGGCTTTGGTGTTATTCCCCCTTGGCTTCCCTCTCTACGTTGGCCATCGGGTGCATCTACCATCTCATTGTAGGCTTTGGTGTCATTCCCCTTTGGCTTCTCTGTCTACGTTGGTCATCACATCCATCTACCATCTCATTGTAGGTTTTGGTGTAATTGCCCCTTGGCTTCTCTGTCTACGTTGGTCATCATGTGCATCTACCATCTCATTGTAGGCTTTGGTGTCATTCCCCCTTGGCTTCCCTGTCTATGTTGGCCATCACGTGCATCTACCATGTCATTGTAGGCTTTGGTGTAATTCCAAATAAAAATGGGCACCTGCCCAAGTCTATAACTGGCTTATGAAGCAAGGACACATAAACAGGCATCACATAGTGAATAAAAGAGAGAGAACAATGTTCTTGGACAACTTGCCAGCCAGCTTGCTAATGACCAAATTAACCTAACAGTATGCGTTTATAACAGGGGTTTAGTTAGCACACATTTGCAAATACATACGTAAGCCACAGAGCCACGTCATGGCACCCTGATAATCTGTGGTCCTAACTCTACAATTTCAGAGTCCCCATAGTAAAGGCACATGCATTTAATGGATAGATCAAGGGCAGGTGAACCTGAGGGAGCCCACCCCTCTTAAAGGCAAAGGAGTGCACAGGACCCCAGCATGTAGCACAATGGCAGCCATCTCATTGTAGGCTTTGGTGTCATTCCCCCTTGGCTTCTCTGTCTATGTTGGCCATCAAGTGCATCTACCATCTCATTGTAGGCTTTGGTGTCGTTCCCCCCATTTGGCTTCTCTGTTTATGTTGGTCATCGTGTGCATCTACCATCTTATTGTAGGCTTTGGTGTAATTCCCCCCTTTGGCTTCTCTGTCTATGTTGGTCATCGTGTGCATCTACCATCTCATTGTAGGCTTTGGTGTAATTCCCCCCTTTGGCTTCTCGATGTTGGCCATCACGTGAATCTACCATCTCATTGTAGGCTTTGGTGTAATTCCCCCCTTTGGCTTCCCTGTCTATGTTGGTCATCGTGTGCATCTGCCTTCTCATTGTAGGCTTTGGTGTAATTCCCCCTTTTGGCTTCTCTGTCTGTGTTGGTCATTGTATGCATCTACCATTTCATTGTAGGCTTTGGAGTAATTTCCCTTTGGCTTCTCTATCTATGTCGGCCATCACGTGCATCTACCATCTCATAGTAGCTTTGGTGTCATTCCCCCTTGGCTTCTCTATCTACGTTGGCCATCACGTGCTTCTACCATCTCATTGTAGGCTTTGGTGTCATTCCCCCTTGGCTTCCCTGTCTATGTTGGTCATCACGTGCATCTACCATCTCCTTGGAAGCTTCGGTGCAATTCCTCTTTGGCTTCTCTGTCTATGTTGGTCATCATGTGCATCTGCCATCTCATTGTAGGCTTTGGTGTCATTCCCCTTTGGCTTCCCTGTCTATGTTGGCCATCACGTGCATCTACCATTTCATTGGAAGCTTTGGAGTCATTCCCCCTTTGCATCTCTATCTACATTGGTCATTGTGTGCATCTACCATCTCATTTTAGGCTTTGGTGTCATTCCCCCTTGGCTTCCCTCTCTACGTTGGCCATCGGGTGCATCTACCATCTCATTGGAAGCATTGGTGTCATTCCTCCTTGTCTACGTTGGCCATCGGATGCATCTACCATCTCATTGTAGGCTTTGGTGTCATTCCCCCTTGTCTCCCCTGTCTACATTGGTCATCGTGTGCATCTACCATCTCATTGGAAGCTTTGGTGTCATTCCCCCTTGGCCTTCTTGTCTACGTTGGCCATCACGTGCTTCTACCATCTCATTGTAAGCGTTGGTGTCATTCCTCCTTGGCCTCCCTGTCTATTCTGTACCATTTCGGGATGCAATTGATGGCTTACTGAAGAAAATCTGTAGGCCTGTGGAGTCCCGAGACTTTGTTTTCCTTGTGGGACATGTCCTTCAGGGTTCACTAATCCCAGCGGGAGTAAGATGAGGCGGACGAGGGCGCTGAACTGTTGCCAGAAATCTCCGGGCAGAGCGCAACTGAGGCTTCAGGCGTCCATCTTGCTCTGCGGCCAAGCCACGCCCCCTCTTTCTACCTTTCTTGTTGAGAATGGAAAGATAGACATGGAGACATCCCAATGGGGGTGGGAAAGGAACCAGGAATTTCAACAGTCAGATCTCCCACAGGGGCCTTCAAGAAACCAATAGAAGCCAATAGGAGGCTCAGCCCCATAGACTCCGCCTCTTACTGAAATGTCTCTTTGGCAAGGATGTATCTCTTTAAAACATTTTTTTTTTTTTACTCCTCTACGTATCCAACGTCTTCTCCCGTTAAATGCCACCATGCAGCCATCAATAGCATCATTTTTTGTGAATTTTCTGGTGCCTGATTAGATTCCTTTGGTTTGTAAAGCTTTTCCCGCACTCTGAGCATGAGAAAGGCCGCTCACCTGTGTGAATCCTCTGGTGTTTGAGAAGGACTTCTTTCAAGCCAAAACGTTTCCCGCACTCTGCACATGAGAAAGGACGCTCACCCGAGTGGATTTTCTGGTGTTTAACAAGGGATCCTTTCATGGTGAAACATTTCCCGCACTCTGTACAGGAGAAAGGACGCTCGCCCTTGTGGCGCCTCTGATGCGAAAAAAGGTGTTGCTTCTGAGTGAAACATTTCCCGCACTCAGAACAGGAATAAGGACGCTCGCCCGTGTGAATTCTGTGGTGTCTGAGAAGTTTTCCTTTCTCGGTGAAACACTTCCCGCACTCTGTACATGAAAAAGGACGTTCACCGGTGTGACTTCTCTGGTGTATACGAAGTCCTATTCTGTCAGTAAAACATTTCCCGCACTCTGAACAGGGAAAAGGACGCTCACCCGTGTGGATTCTCTGGTGTGTAAGAAGGTGCTGTACTCTAACAAAACTTTTCCCGCACTCTGAACATGCGAAAGGACGCTCACCTGTGTGCCTTCTCTTGTGTTCATCAAGCTCTCCTTTTTGAGTGAAACTTTTCCCACACTCTGAACATGAATAGGGACGCTCACCAGTATGAACTCTGTGGTGCCTTAAAAGGGTTTTTTGCGAAGTGAAACATTTCCCGCACTCTGCGCATAAAAAAGGATACTCGCATGTGTGACTCCTCTGGTGTATAAGAAGTTCCCATTTCTGAATAAAACATTTCCCGCACTCAGAACATGAAAAAGGACGCTCCCCTGTATGAATTCTCTGGTGTCTATTAAGTGTCCCTTTGTCCGTGAAAGATTTCCCGCAAACTGGACATGAAAAGGGACGTTCACCCGTGTGAGTTTTCTGGTGTATTTGAAGGTGTCCTGTCCTAATGAAACATTTCCCGCACTCTGAGCATGAAAAAGGACGCTGTCCCGAGGGATTCATCTGCTGGTTCAGTAGTGCTCGGTGTGATTTCTCACAGTCTGAAGGTGGCCATGAAGGCTCTTCTGTGTAACCTCCATCCCATAATGAAGACTGCTCGGGGTTGGATGGAGGCGTTGATTGACCCGCACCATCAGATCTCAGATATGACGTCATAGTACCGGATTGATCAGAAGATTCCTCGGGATTTACGGGATCTCGTCCTGGAGAACGTTGTGTGATGTCATCATCTTCTGCCTGAAGATCTGGAGACAAAACCTGATCTCCCCCCGAGGTGTTCAGGACAAAACGTCCGCCTGGGGGTGACAAGAATGACAAATATTGTTCTAGGTGTGCATTCAGGAGTCATAGATATTGGTCTGGCTCCCCCTTCACATCACAGCCCCCCCTTTACATCAGTGTCCTCTGCCCCCCCTTCCACATCACAGCCCCCCCTTTACATCAGTGTCCTCAGCTCCCCCTTCCACATCACAGCCCCCCCTTTACATCAGTGTCCTCAGCCCCCCATCACAGCCCCCCCCTTTACATCAGTGTCCTCAGCCCCCCATCACAGCCCCTTTACATCAGTGTCCTCAGCTTCCCCTTCACATCACAGCCCCCCCTTTACATCAGTGTCCTCAGCCCCCCATCACAGCCCCCCCCCCCTTTTACATCAGTGTCCTCAGCTCCCCCTGCACATCACAGCCTCCCCCTCTACATCAGTGTCCTCAGCTCCCCCTTCACATCACAGCCCCCCCTTTACATCAGTGTCCTCTGCCCCCCCTTCCACATCACAGCCCCCCCTTTACATCAGTGTCCTCAGCTCCCCCTTCCACATCACAGCCCCCCCTTTACATCAGTGTCCTCAGCCCCCCATCACAGCCCCCCCCCTTTACATCAGTGTCCTTAGCCCCCCATCACAGCCCCTTTACATCAGTGTCCTCAGCTCCCCCTTCACATCACAGCCCCCCCTTTACATCAGTGTCCTCAGCCCCCCATCACAGCCCCCCCTTTACATCAGTGTCCTCAGCTCCCCCTGCACATCACAACCTCCCCCTCTACATCAGTGTCCTCAGCTCCCCCTGCACATCACAGCCTCCCCCTCTACATCAGTGTCCTCAGCTCCCCCTTCACATTACAGCCCCCCCCCTTTACATCAGTGTCTTCAGCTCCCCTTCACATCACAGCCCCCCCTTTACATCAGTGTCCTCAGCTCCCCCTGCACATCACAGCCTCCCCCTTTACATCAGTGTCCTCAGCTCCCCCTTCACATCACAGTCCCCCTTTACATCAGTGTCATCAGACCCCCATCACAGCCCCCCCCCCCTTTACATCAGTGTCCTCAGCTCCCCCTGCACATCACAGCCTCCCCTTTACATCAGTGTCCTCAGCTCCCCCTTCACATCACAGTCCCCCTTTACATCAGTGTCATCAGACCCCCATCACAGCCCCCCCCCCCTTTACATCAGTGTCCTCAGCTCCCCCTGCACATCACAGCCTCCCCCTCTACATCAGTGTCCTCAGCTCCCCCTTCACATTACAGCCCCCCCCCTTTACATCAGTGTCTTCAGCTCCCCTTCACATCACAGCCCCCCCTTTACATCAGTGTCCTCAGCTCCCCCTGCACATCACAGCCTCCCCCTTTGCATCAGTGTCCTCAGCTCCCCCTTCACATCACAGCCTCCCCCTTTACATCAGTGTCATCAGACCCCCATCACTGCCCCCCCCCCCTTTACATCAGTGTCCTCAGCTCCCCCTGCACATCACAGCCTCCCCCTCTACATCAGTGTCCTCAGCTCCCCCTTCACATTACAGCCCCACCTTTACATCAGTGTCCTCAGCCCCCCTTCACATCACAGCCCCCCCCCCCTTCACATCACAGCCCCCCCCCCCTTCACATCACTGAACACCTGATATATGTCTATATTCAACCCATCTACAAATGTAACAAATACAATGAAATGTGATCTGTTTCTGTATTGCTTATTGACTTACTTGTGTCCGTATGTAGAGAAGATTCCTCCTGTTTACATTCCATAATCATCTCCTCCTCCTCCATAGACTGCTGATCTCCACTCACCAACCTCTCTTCTTCTGCCTCCTTAACCTCAACTTTGATGTCTTTCAGTTCTTCACCCTAAACCCCAAAGATGATAGAATATGACATCAGTAAACACTGTTACCAATAAGAAGAGAATACATAGAAGAATGTCCTCTCGTGGTATTATTTTTGCCCAGTCCCATCTACATGATCATTCTCTCTATAGTTGAGATGTTCCTGGGTGGAATCCCAGGAAGACAGAGGACAACCCTCCTTCATAAACTGCTGATCTCCACTCACCAACGTCTCCTCTTCTTCTTCTTTAACCTCAACTTTGATGTCTTTTAGTTCTTCACTCTAAATTCCAGAGATGACAGAATACATTTAGAAAAAAAGAACACAAAATTACACAGAAGAATGTCTACTCATAGAATCTACCTCTGTATAACGGTGATCTTCCCATGTAGAATCCCGGGAATACAGAGGACAACCCTCCTCTATAGACAGCTGAGCTCCACTCACCAACGTCTCTTCTTCCTCTTTTACCTCAAGTTTGATGTCTGTCAGTTCTTCATCCTAAACCCCAAAGAACATTAAAAAAAATTATAAACAGAAACAAGAGATTACATAGCTTAGACCGGGTGTCGGCAACCCGCGGCTCCAGAGCCGCATGCAGCTCTTTTTCACCTTGGCTGCGGCTCCGGAGCACACTGCCCACCAGGTGACAGGAAATAGGGCAGCAATGGGCAAACTACTGCCCGGCGGACCTTTTAATCCGGCCCGCGGAGCTAGGCTCCCGCTAGGCTCCTCTCACAGTCCGCCCTGAAGACCGGTGTAGCATGAAAATCTGTCTCCTATGAGGATCTGTCCCCCTCGACGTATCTGCGCATGTGCCGGAGATCGCCGATCGGCTGCTAATGCCTGAAACTGGCACATGCGCAGATACGTCGAGGGGGACAGATCCTCATAGGAGACAGATTTTCATGCTACACCGGAACGGCGCGGGAACACGGCGAGAGGAACGCGCGGAGCAAAGGTAAGTGAATTGACACAGGGGGGACTTGGGGACTTAATATGGGGGATGAATTAATATGGGGAATGAATTACTATATGGGGGGTGAATTACTATATGGGGGATGAATTACTATATGGGGGATGAATTACTATATGGGGGATGAATTACTATATGGGGGATGAATTACTATGGGGGATGAATTACTATATGGTGGATGAATTACTATGGGGGACGAATTACTATATGGTGGATGAATTACTATGGGGGACGAATTACTATGGGGGACGAATTACTATATGGGGGATGAATTACTATATGGGGGATGAATTACTATGGGGGATGAATTACTATATGGTGGATGAATTACTATAGGGGGGATGAATTACTATGGGGGACGAATTACTATGGGGGATGAATTACTATATGGGGGATTAATTACTATATGGGGGATTAATTACTATATGGGGGATGAATTACTATATGGGGGATGAATTACTATGGGGGATGAATTACTATGGGGGATGAATTACTATATGGGGGATGAATTACTATATGGGGGATGAATTACTATATGGGGGATGAATTACTATGGGGGATGAATTACTATATGGGGATGAATTACTATAGGGGGATGAATTACTATGGGGGATGAATTACTATGGGGGATGAATTACTATATGGGGATGAATTACTATATGGGGGATGAATTACTATGGGGGATGAATTACTATGGGGGATGAATTACTATGGGGGATGAATTACTATGGGGGATGAATTACTATGGGGGATGAATTACTATATGGGGGATGTATTTTCAGTTTTAAAAATGTGGCTCTCAAAATAAATTTCAATCGTGGTTTTGGCAAGATTTGGCTCAGTTGAAAAAAAAGGTTGCCCACCACTGACCTAAGGCTATGATTGTGATTATGACGATACACTGTGGCCCTGATTAACCCTTTGCTTACTGGGCCCTTAAACCCCCTTCATGACCAGAGCGCTTTTTGCAATATATGCAGTGTCGGATTTGTTTTAAATGTTGCAATGGTTTTGCGGCTCCCAGTCTTTTTTTCCCTCTCGGAAACGGGTCCAAGTGGCTCTTTATGTCTTAAAGGTTGCAGACCCCTGGCTTAGACTATATTAGGTCTACATGCTGAGTCTCATCTACCTGATGATGGTGAGGGATGGTGTGATCTTCCTGTGTGGAATCCCAGGAATACAGAGGACGGGGACATCTCTCTGGTGGGTTCCCATGACTGGATCCACCTACCTGATGATGGTAAGGGATGGTGTGACCTTCCTGTGTGGAATCCCAGGAATACAGAGGACGGGGACATCTCTCTGGTGGGTTCCCATGACTGGATCCATCTGTAGGAAACACACACACTGACTGAATCCATTGTTTCTATGTGTTTATCAGATGATGGGGGATCTATGTGGACCCTCCGTACTGCTCTCTCCTTTCCAATAAAGTCTCCTCTTACCCGGTGATGTGAGGGGTGGCTGATTGTCCATCATGACGTCCTTGTAGAGGTCCTTGTGTCCTTCTAAATACTCCCACTCCTCCATGGAGAAATAGACAGTGACACCCTGACACCTTATAGGAACCTGACACACACAATGATACAGTCACCATCCAGACACATCCCTTGTCTGTTACTGGAGAATGTCCCAGAATTCCCAGAACCGCTCACCTCTCCTGTCAGCAGCTCCATCATCTTCTTGGTGACTTCTAGAATCTTCTCCATGTTGTGTCTCTCGGGGTTTAGGGAGTCACATGGAGGCACTGTGATGGTCATATGATCACCTGACTTCAGAAGAGGAAATCTCTGTATTGGGGAACCAATAGGAATATCATATTAAGACTCCCAGAATCCTCCTCACCTCTCCGGTCAGGTCTGTGTTTGATTAATAGAGAGAAGAGTGATGTCATGTGACCTCCCAGAATCCTCCTCACCAGGGGCAGACTGACCATTTGGAAACTCGGGCACTGCCCGAGGGCCCAGGGTCAGTAGGGGGCCCCATGAGATGCCCCTGATACCTTTTTCATAGGCTTTTTTGAGTTTGGGCAAGGACACAGGGGCCCCATGAGTTGTCAGTCTGCCCCTGCTCCTCACCTCTCCGGTCAGGTCTGTGTTTTATTAATAGAGATGAGAGTGATGTCATGTGACCTCCCAGAATCCTCCTCACCTCTCCGGTCAGCAGGTAGATGATCTCCAGGGTGAGGTTTAGTATCCTCTCAGTCATGTGACTCCGGTCCTCCTCCATCCTCATTGGTCATGTGGCCTAGGTGGGTTTCTCTGTAGACGGATAGGGGAGAATTATCAGGGCTGTATTGGTTGTACAATATTAGGAGGGGGATATTAGGGGTTCATAGTTGGGCTGCCTCCGGTGGGAACTGGCAGATGAATATTTACTGTATTGGCATTTGTCCTGTTTTTGCCTCCTGCAAACCTGTTATATTTTGTCCTTTCTCCTCCCCTATCATTGGCTGATCTCAGACTCCCCTCTTATAGTGAGGGGTGGGGTCCTCCACACCCCATCCCCATTATTTGCTGTTGTGAGGCTTCTGACCGGGGTCCAAGGCTACACAAGAAATTATAGGTGAGCACATAATTATCTGGGTTCCCACACTATATATGTGTGTATCATCATCTGCTGGAGATAGAAGACGTCACAGTGACTATGGAGGAAGAGGACGGATGTGACTATGGAGGGAAAGGGCGGACGTGACTATGGAGGAAGAGGACGGGCATGACGACGGAGGAAGAGGACGGGCGTGACGACGGAGGAAGAGAACAGGAGTGACGGTGGAGGAAGAGGACAGACGTGACATTGGAGGAAGAAGACAGACGTGCCGACGGAGGAAGAGGACGGACGTGACGACGGAGGAAGAGGACGGACGTGACGACAGAGGACGGATGTGACGGTGGAGGAAGAGGACAGATGTGAGGTGGAGGAAGAGGATGGACGTGACAGTGGAGGAAGAGGATGGACGTGACAATGGAGGAAGAGCACCGACACGATGACGAAGGAAGAGGACGGACGTGACGATGGAGGAAGAGGACGGCCGGTGGAGGAAGAGGACAGACGTGACGGTGGAGGAAGAGGACAGACGTGACGGTTGCGTAAGAGGACGGACATGACGGGGGGGGTTACTGGGTGTAAATATAAAATTAGATCCTATTACCTCCTCTGCTGCCACTTCCACCAATGTCTCCTCTCTACTTCCTCCTGACTCACCTCTCACCCGGAACTTCCTATTTATACCTGCCATCACTTCCTGTCTGTCCTTGACATCACTTCCTGTTGTTGTGTTCCACTGGCAATACATGAGATCACCGCCTTGTGTTGAATATGAATACTGCGGTCTACGTTACGTTCCATCATGTTGCCCTGGGCCCCGGGGTCCATCCTTCGATTCGGGTACATCGATGATTACACACACAAATTAAACCTCACATCACATCCAGAAGATAACATATTAAATAAAAAGCAACAATTTGATAGAATTTTAGTAGTTATAAATGTTAAATTAAAGAATGAAAAGAGCACAACTGAAATACATCTTCATAGGCTCAATTCACAAAGCTTTAATACAAGTGGAAGAATTATTTATGTTTATTTTTTTATGTTTATTAAACATGTATTTAACCATGTGACTGGGATCTTCAAATCTGATTGGGCTCAAATGAAAATAACTCACTTATTAGGTTTCCATGGCCGAGCACAGTGCGCAGAAGTCACCAACTGTCTGCAGAGTCAATAGCTGAAGACCTCCAAACTTGGTGTGGCCTTCAGATGAGCCCAACAACAGTGTGTAGAGAGCTTCATGGAATGGGTTTCCATGGCCGAGCAGCTGCATCCAAGCCTTCCATCACCAAGTGCAATGCAAAGCGTGGGATGCTGTGGTGTAAAGCACGCCGCCACTGGACTCTAGCGCAGGGGGGACGTGTTCTCTGGAGTGACCAATCACGCTTCTCTGTCTTGCAATCCGATGGACGTGTTTGGGTTTGACGGTGGCCAGGAGAACGGTACTTGCCTGACTGCATGGTGCCAAGTGTAAAGTTTGGTGGAGGGTGGATTATGGTGCAGGGTTGTTTTTCAGGGGGTGGGCTTGGCAACCTAAGGCAACATTTTGGACAACTTTGTGGGAGGAGTTTGGCAATGGCCCCTTCTTGTTCCAACATAACTGCCCACCAATGCACAAAGCAAGGTCCATAAAGACATGGAGGAGCCAGTTTGGGGTGGAGGAACTTGACTGGCCTGCACAGAGTCCTGACCTCAACCCCATAGAACACCTTTGGGATGAATTAGAGCGGAGACTGAGAGCCAGGCCTCCTCCCCCGACATCACTGCCTGACCTGACAAATGTGCTTCTGGAAGAATGGTCCAACCTTCCCATAGACACCCTCCTAAACCTTGTGGATGGCCTTCCCAGAAGAGTTGAAGCTGTTATAACTGCAAAAGGGCGGAGCCAACTCAATATTGAACCCTACGGACTAAGACTGGGGGGCCATTAAAGGTCATGTGTGCGGAAAGGGCGGGGCCAACTCAATATTGAACCCTATGGACTAAGACTGGGGGGCCATTGAAGGTCATGTGCGTGGAAAGGCCGGCAGCCCAGTACTTTTGGCAAAATAGCGTATCACAATGTCAATGGAGGAAGAGTATGGACATGAGGATGGAGGAAGAGTATGGACATGAGGATGGAGGAAGAGTATGGACATGACGATGGAGGAAGAGTATGGACAGGACGATGGAGGAAGAGTATGGACAGGACGATGGAGGAAGAGTATGGACATGATGGAGGGAGAGTATGGACATGATGATGGAGGGAGAGTATGGACATGATGATGGAGGAAGAGTATGGACATGACGATGGAGCCTTCCCAGAAGAGTTGAAGCTGTTATAGCTGCAAAGGGCGGGGCCAACTCAATATTGAACCCTACGGACTAAGACTGGGAGGTCATTACAGGTCATGTCTGTGGAAAGGCCGACGGCCCAATATTTTTGCCAATACAGTGTATGTTATCTCTGCCTCATCATCAATGGATGACTCTCTATGCACACAGCACAACCCAATCCATACTCAATCGATCGTTTCTTTAAAAAAAAAAAAAAAAAAAAAAAAAAAAAGGACTCAGAACAGAATTTTGTAAAGTGTTTGGTTTTCTTTTTTTATTTAAAAAAAACAGAATATCTGATTAATTTACAATGATACAAACCTCAAATCGAAATCATATCTTGTATAACTGATGTGAAAAAAATTATATACAATGTATCGATCAATATAAATTGGCTGGACCATCTTCCGTGGCAGAATTGGCCGGGCCACCTTCCGTGGCAGAATTGGCCGGGCCACCTTCCGTGGCAGAATTGGCCGGGCCACCTTCCATGGCAGAATTGTCTGGGCCACCTTCAATAAAGCCAATAAAGAGTTATGACGTTCCACAGCCAATAGCTATCGATGAAAAGGATCATTGGTGAAGGATGATCACTTGCTGTAGGTGGATGTATTTGAGATCATCTCTTCATTCAGTAGCACACCAACATAAAAGACAATTCTCCAGCCATCGTTCCTTCGTGTTCTTGCCTATATATGGCCACCATTGCTTGTTTATTGCCCATGTTCTGGGACGGTTGTCTTTGTATTGGCAAGATTGCCCTTCCCCCCCCCCGTGTATGGTCATATATTAGCACAGTTTAGTTCTAGAATTCCGGCTGTGTGAGGGTGCGACCAAGCCAGCGCTGTTCATCAAACCCAGCCCCTGAAAGATCCAATATTTTTGCCAAACCCCCCAACTGAAGCTTGTATAGGTGTCAGGACCCAGATATGAACCTGCGACCTCTGCTGTGCCTGGCAGTATCTCTTCTTGCTGAGCCACCTGAGATGCTGGATAGCCCTCTGGACAATTCCTTGGACAATCTGGTCTTGAATCTTGTTTCTGGTGAACCTTGAACTCTTTGCTCCTCCCATGGACTTCCTGATTTAAGCTGTGTCTCTGCACTTCTGGTTTGCCAGATGATTGTGCCCTCCCCAGCTGATATCTGGCTCTTGTCACTCCTGCTGCCTTCCGTATCTTTGCTACCAATCCCTACTGACCTGTGGCTGTTTGTTTAGAGCAGGGGTCCCCAAACATTCTAAACGAAGGGCCAGCTTACTGTCCTTTAGAGTTTAGGGGGGTTGGACTGTGACCATCGGGCGTAGACAATGTCCCTGCATCAGTTGGAGTAAACAATGCCCCATCTTTGGTGTCAGTGAGAGAAATTTTGCGTCATGATTTGTGTCATTGGGAGGAATTGTGCCCCACCATTGGTGTCATTGGGCCCCATCGTTGGTGTCATGGGGAGGAATTGGGCCCCATCATTGGTATCTTTGGGCCCCATTGTTGGTGTCAACGGGTTGAACTTTGCTCCATCATTTATGTCATTGAGAAGGAATTGTACCCCATCATTGGTGTCATTGGGCCCCATTGTTAGTATCAGTGGGAGGAACTGTGCCCCATCATTGATGTCATTGGTAGGAATTGTGCCCCATTGTTTTTGTCACTGGGAGGAATTGTACCCAATCATTGGGTCCTATTGTTGATGTCAACAGGAGGAACTGTGCTCCATCGTTGGTGTCATTGGTAGAAATAGTGCCCCATCATTATTGTCATTGGGAGGAATTGTGCTCCATCATTGAGAGGAATTGTGCCCCAACATTGGTGCCATTGGGCCCCATTGTTGGTGTCAGCGGGAGGAACTGTGCTCCATCATTGAGAGGAATTGTGCCCCAACATTGGTGTCATTGGGCCCCATTGTTGGTGTCAACAGGGAGAACTGTGCCCCATCATCGGTGTCATGGGAAGGAATTGTGCCCCATCATTGGTGTAATGAGGAGGAATTGTGCTCCATCATTGAGAGGAATTGTGCCCCATCACTGGTGTCATTGGGCTCCATTGTTGGTGTCAACGGGGAGAACTGTGCCCCATCGTCGGTGTCATGGGAAGGAATTGTGCCCCATCGTTGGTGTAATGGGGAGGAATTGTGCTCCATCATTGAGAGGAATTGTGCCCCAACATTGGTGTCATTGGGCCCCATTGTTGGTGTCAGTGGGAGGAACTGTGCTCCATCATTGGTGTCATTGGTAGGAATTGTGCCCCATTGTTGGTCTAATGGGGAGGAAATGGGCCCCGTTGTTGGTGTCAATAGGATGAACTGTGCTCCATCATTGGTAGAAATTGTGCCCCATCATTAGGAGGAATTGTGCCCATTATTGGTGTCATTGGGCCCCATTGTTGGTGTCATTAGGAGGAACTGTGCTCCATCGTTGGTGTCATTTGTAGGAATAGTGTCCCATCACTGGTGTTAGTGGGAGGAATAATGCCCCATCATTAGGAGGAACTGTGCCCCATCGTTGGTGTCATGGGTAGGAATTGTTCCCATCATTGGAATCATTGGACCCCATTATTTGTATCAGTGGGAGGAATAGGGCCCCCATGTTGATGTCACTGGGAGGTATTGTAGCCCACCATTGCTGTCATTGGGCTCTATTGTTGGTGTCATTAGGAGGAACTGAGCCCCAGCGTTGATGTTATTGGTAGGGATTGTGCCCCTTTGTTGGTGTCAAGGAATGAAATAGTGCCCAAAGGGCCAAATAAAAGCAAGAAAAGGGCCTCATCTGGCCCCTGGGCCTCAGTTTGCAGACCACTGGTTTAGAGGACCATAATACTGTCATGTAATTCCCGCCCACCTATAACTATCGAACGACACCCCTGAATGATCCAGTATTTATTGAACCCCCAAGTTCAATGCAGCACCATTAGAATTTATCTGGGCAATGGAAGAGGTTCATAAGCTTGGGAGGTGGTAGTGAGGGGTGGTAACAAAGGTTCCCTGGTACCCAATGTATCTCTTGGTCGGGGTCCTCATATCTGCTGGGCCTATTATGATGGACTTCCATTCTTCCTGCTGGAATTTTCATTTATTGTAGAAACTGGAAAAGGAGGAAAGGAAAGGAGCCAATTTTAGCAGTCAGATCTCACCACGGTGGTCTTCAAGAAATAGAAGAAGCCAATAAGAGACTCCATCTGTAACTGAAAGGAAACCTTTCCCAGGATGCACCCCTTTCCAGACTCAGCATCAGTTGCTGTGAGTTACCTGATGTCTGATTAGATTCCCTTGGAGCGAGAAACATTTCCCGCACTCTGAACACGAGAAAGGACGCTCGCCCGTGTGGACTCTTTGGTGCTTAAGAAGATTCCCCCTCTCGTTGAAACATTTCCCGCATTCTGTACAGGAGAAAGGACGCTCGCCCGTGTGTCTTCTCTGGTGTTTGAGAAGGTCGGCATTGAAAATGAAACATTTCCCGCACTCTGAACACGAAAAAGGACGCTCGCCCGTGTGAATTCTCCGATGCCTGAGAAGGTGCTGTTGCTGAACGAAACACTTCCCGCACGCTGAACATGAAAAAGGACGCTCGCCTGTGTGGCTCCTCTGGTGTGCAAGAAGGTAATGTTTCTGAGTGAAACTTTTCCCGCACTCTGAACACGAAAAAGGGCGTTCGCCTGTGTGAATTCTCTGGTGCACGAGAAGGTGTTCTTTCTTACTGAAACATTTCCCGCACTCTGAACATGAAAAAGGACGCTCACCCATGTGGCTTTTCAGGTGCGTATGAAGGTGTTGTTGCTGAATGAAACATTTCCCGCACTCCGAACATGAAAAAGGACGCTCGCCCGTGTGACTCCTCTGGTGTATGAGAAGGTGTTCTTTCTTAGTGAAACACTTCCCGCACTCTGAGCATAAAAAAGGACGCTCGCCGGTGTGAATTTTCTGGTGTCTTAAAAGTTCTCCCTTCCTGCTAAAACATTTTCCGCACTCTGTGCAAGAAAAAGGACGCTCCCCTGTGTGAATTCTCTGATGTATAAGAAGGTTTTGTTTCGTAGTGAAACATTTCCCACACTCGGAGCATGAAAAAAGACGCCCACCTGAGGGACCTCTCTGCTGTTTCGGTAGTCCTTTGTTTTTACTGTAAGATTTATTAAAAACTAAAGAAGACAATGAAGGTTCTACTGCATTACTTCCACCACATAAGGAAGACTCCTTGGGATTGGATGAAGGTGTTGATTGATCAGCACCGTGAGATCTCAGATGGCTATATGAAGACATAGTATGGGATTTATCAGAAGATTCCTCAAGTTTCGAGGGATCCATTGATCTTAGATGGACATCTGAAGTCATAGTATGGGATTGTTCAGAAGATTCCTCGGGATTAGAAGGATCCATTGATCCCTCCAGATGGACATCTGAAGTCATAGTATGGAATTGTTTAGAAGATTCCTCAAGCTTCGAGGGATCCATTGATCTTAGATGGATATCTGAAGTCATAGTATGGGATTGTTCAGAAGATTCCTCAAGCTTCGAAGGATCCATTGATCCCTCCAGATGGACATCTGAAGTCATAGTATGGAATTGTTCAGAAGATTCCTCAAGCTTTGAAGGATCCATTGATCTTAGATGGACATCTGAAGTCATAGTATGGGATTGTTCAGAAGATTCCTCAAGCTTCGAATGATCCATTGATCCCTCCAGATGGGATGGTCTGTGATGTGTAGGCGGAGTAATGGGATCTTCTCCGGGAGAACAATGTGTGATGTCATTATCTTCTGCCTTGAAATCTGGAGACAACATCGGATCTCCCTCCGAGGTCTTAAGAACAAAGCATCCATCTGTAAGAAATAAAAATTAAAAATATTTTACTCTTCTTACATTCAGGAGTCATATATGTCAGTCCAAAACTAAGAGATTCCTCGGAGCTCCGGCCTGGAATTGGGTGCAATCGTAACACCAAACTATGAACACAAACCAGATAAAGGATACAACACAGCCAAAACTTTACGTTTTAGGTCAATAAGGAATGCCGATTGGAGCAAATTGGGCCAAGCTCTATATGGGTTTGCTGCCTTCCACTGGATCTGCTGTAGGTTTGTGTTTTTTTTTTTTTCTCTTTGAGGTGAACAAACTCAATATTTGTCATTTTCAACCCATCTAACAATGTACAGGCATATTTTATCATCTTAGACGTAAAATAAAATGTGAACTGTTTATTACTTACATGTGTCCACACGTTGAGAAGATTCCTCCTCTTTCCTTTTCAGAATCATCTCCTCCTCCTCCATAGACTGCTGATCTCCACTCACCAACGTCTCCTCTTCTTCTGCTTTAACCTCAACTTTGATGTCTTTCAGTTCTTCAAACTAAACCCCAAAGATGACAGAATACATCAAGAGATTACATAGAAGAATGTCCTCTCGCAGTTTAAGGTCTACATACTCAGTCCCACCTACCTGATGATGATGAGGGACAGTGTGACCTACCTGTGTGGAATCCCGGGAATTCAGAGGACAGGGACATCTCTCTGGTGGGTTCCCATGACTGGCTCCATCTATTTGATGATGGTGAGGGATGGTGTGACCTTCCTGTGTGGAATCCCGGGAATACATAGGACGGGGACATCTCTCTGGTGGGTTCCCATGACTGGATCCATCTATCTGATGATGGTGAGGGATGGTGTGACCTTCCTGTGCGGAATCCCGAGAATACAGAGGACGGGGACATCTCTCTGGTGGGTTCCCATGACTGGATCCATCTGTAGGAAACACACACACTGACTGAATCCATTGTTTCTATGTGTTTATCAGATGATGGGGGATCTAGGTGGATCCTCCGTACTGCTCGCTCCTTTCCAATAAAGTCTCCTCTTACCCGGTGATGTGAGGGGCGGCTGATTGTCCATCATGACGTCCTTGTAGAGGTCCTTGTGTCCTTCTAAATACTCCCACTCCTCCATGGAGAAATAGACAGTGACACCCTGACACCTTATAGGAACCTGACACACACAATGATACAGTCACCATCCAGACACATCCCTTGTCTGTTACTGGAGAATGTCCCAGAATTCCCGGCACCGCTCACCTCTCCTGTCAGCAGCTCCATGATCTTCTTGGTGACTTCTAGAATCTTCTGCATGTTGTGTCTCTCAGGGTTTAGGGAGTCACATGGAGGCACTGTGATGGTCATATGATGACCTGACTTCAGAAGAGGAAATCTCTGTATTGGGGAACCAATAGGAATATCATGTTAGACTCCCAGAATCCTCCTCACCTCTCCGGTCAGGTCTGTGTTTTATTAATAGAGATGAGAGTGATGTCATGTGACCTCCCAGAATCCTCCTCACCTCTCCGGTCAGCAGGTAGATGATCTCCAGGGTGAGGTTTAGTATCCTCTCAGTCATGTGACTCGGGTCCTCCTCCATCCTGATGGTTTTGATCACGTGATCCTGTAGACAGACAATATAGCGGCTTTGCTGATCATTACAGCTCATAGACTAGTAGAGATTCCCTTTAAACCCTCTAAAAGCAGAGGAACACCTGTGGTCTCCATGTGGCCATACATGGCCCTACAGGGGTGGATGGTATGGTAGGCCCTGTGTCAAGGAGGCTGCACACAGCAACTCCTAGCTTTGAAATTAACAGCCGAGAAACGCTGCAAGTGCACTTTGTACTATGTACTTTGACTATGATTTTATCAGCACGGGTAGCACATCCATTTTCCTCAGCTAGTTCACAATATTTATTATCATTGATTATATTATGGTAGCTGAAACTTCTACCCGAGCGTGTCATCATCTGCTGGAGACAAAAGATGTTAGAGCGACGATGGAGGAAGAGGACGGACGCGACGATGGAGGAAGAGGACGGACGCGACGATGGAGGAAGAGGACGGACGCGACGATGGAGGAAGAGGACGGACGCGACGATGGAGGAAGAGGACGAACGTGACGGTAGAGGACGGATGTGACGATGGAGGAAGAGGACGGATGTGACGATGGAGGAAGAGGACGGACGTGACAATGGAGGAAGAGGACAGACGTGACTATGGAGGAAGAGGACGAATGTGACGGTGAAGGAAGAGGACGGATGTGACGATCGAGGAAGAGGACAGATGTGACGATGAACAGGACAGACGTGACTATGGAGGAAGAAGACGAATGTGACGGTGGAGGAAGAGGACAGGCGTGACAGTGGAGGAACAGGACGGGCATGACGGTCGAGGAAGAGGACGGACATGACTGTGGAGGAAGAGGACGGGAGTGACAGTGGAGAAAGAGGACAGACGTGACGATGAAGAGGACAGACATTACTATGGAGGAAGAGGACGAACGTGACAGTGGAGGAAGAGGACGGACGTGACGATGGAGGAAGAGGACAGATGTGACGATGAAGAGGACAGACGTGATTATGGAGGAAGAGGACAGATGTGACGATGAAGAGGACAGACGTGATTATGGAGGAAGAGGACGAATGTGATGATGGAAGAGGACAGACGGGACTATGGAGGAAGAGGACGGACGTGACGATGAAGAGGACAGACGTGACTATGGAGGAAGAGGACAAATGTGATGGTGGAGGAAGAGGACAGACGTGACTATGGAGGAAGAGGACAGACGTGACTGTGGAGGAAGAGGACGGACGTGACGGTGGAGGAAGAGGACGGACGTGACGGTGGAGGAAGAGGACGGACGTGACGGTGAAGGAAGAGGACGGACGTGACGGTGGAGGAAGAGGACGGACGTGACGGTGGAGGAAGAGGACGGACGTGACGGTGGAGGAAGAGGACGGACGTGACGATGGAGGAAGAGGACAGACGTTACGATGGAGGAAGAGGACAGACGTGACGATGAAGAGGACAGACGTGACTATGGAGAAAGAGGACGAACGTGACGGTGGAGGAAGAGGACGAATGTGCCGGTGGAGGAAGAGGACAGATGTGACTGTGGAGGAAGAGGACGGACGTGACTATGAAGAGGACAGACGTGACTATGGAGGAAGAGGACAAATGTGACGGTGGAGGAAGAGGACGGAAGTGACTATGGAGGAAGAGGACGGACGTGACGATGAAGAGGACAGAAGTGACGATGAAGAGGACAGACTTGACTATGGAGGAAGAGGACAAATGTGACGGTGGAGGAAGAGGACGGATGTGACAATGGAGGAAGAGGACGGATGTGACGATGGAGGAAGAGGACGGACGTGACGATGAAGAGGACAGACGTGACAATGAAGAGGACAGACGTGACAATGAAGAGGACAGACGTGACTGTGGAGGAAGAGGACGGAAGTGACTATGGAGGAAGAGGACGGACGTGACGATGAAGAGGACAGAAGTGACGATGAAGAGGACAGACTTGACTATGGAGGAAGAGGACGAATGTGACGGTGGAGGAAGAGGATGAATGTGACGGTGGAGGAAGAGGACGGACGTGACAATGGAGGAAGAGGACGGACGTGACTATGGAGGAAAAGGACAGACGCAATGATGGAGGAAGAGGACGGACGCGACGATGGAGGAAGAGGACGGACGCGACGATGGAGGAAGAGGACGGACATGGCGATGGAGGAAGATGGCGGACGTGACGATGGAGGAAGACGGCGGACACGACGATGGAGGAAGACGACGGACACAACGATGAAGGCGACGGACACGACTATGGATGAAGAGGACAGACATGTCATTGGAGGAAGAGGACGGACATGATGATGGAGGAAGAAAACGGGCATGACGGGGGGGTTACTGGGTGTAAATAGAAAATAAGATCTTATTACCTCCTCTGCTGCCACTTCCACTAATTTCTCCTCTCTACTTCCTCCCGACTTATATCTCACCCGGAACTTCCTGTTTGTTACTGACATCACTTCCTGTCTGCACCTGACACCACTTCCTGTTGTTGCGGTCCACTGGCAATATGTGAGATCACCGCCTTGTGTTGAGTATAAATACTGCAGTCTACGTTTGGTTCCATCATTCTGCCGGCTCCCTCGGGGTCCATTCTTCCATCCGGGTACATCGATGATTACACACACAGATTATACCTCATACATCACATCCAGACAATGAAGAATAAAATGAAAAATAAAATGTGATCCTATGGCATTCTGAGCTACGCATTTTGTAGATTACTCTTCCTTTACATCTGAACTCATGATCTCTTGATTGTCGTACTTCAGACTCCATCCTCACCATCCCGTGTTGGCCAAACTTCAGACAATTCCCCGAGTGTATATTCAATACTTCCTGACCATGGGGTATTTGTAGTGACTTCATGTACGTCGGAGGGCCCCACCGGGCTCCAACTCCTCGGCTGTACGGGGAAACCATGTTATACGTTCCTCCGGCCCCACTACAGTAGAGATAATCACCCTATTGCGGCCATTTATCAGTTCAGCCCACTTGGTCTGTTCCTACCTGTCCCAGCCCAAGAATTCAGAGACCTTTTGAGGTCAACAGTGCAGCCTGTAGGCATGGAAGGTGATACATTTCACGGCACACTTGTCTTGCTCCATCCTGTAGGCATGGATATCATGTACCTGGTGATGGAGGCCAATGGAGAGAGGGCTTCATTTGAGGCTAAGTTTTAGACTGCCCTGAGAGTGGGACAGCAGGAGTCAGGCCAAAAATGGCACAGGTCGCCTGTAGGATTGCTGGTTGGTGGTCCACCCAGAAACACAGCTGATGTACGGAGACAGGAGGCTCCTGTGCGTGGTATGTAAGCCCTTACGGGATTTAGAGATTTACTGGATAGCCGGTTCAAGCCAAGGTCAGGTACCAGGTGGGAATCAGAGCAGACGTAGTCAGATGGGATAGCCGAGGTCATACACAGAGGAGCGAGAGAGAGAGTATCCGTAATTTTGCTATGCAAAAATGTGAAAACACAAATAGTGATATTTATAAATAAAACAGCTCAAAATAGACCTACATACAAATATTAATAAATCACAAAACATAAATGTCCCATGTTCATTAGTGCATATCTATGTCAAAAATCTTCAATAAAAAACACCACAGAACCACTTGTGATGAAGACTAAGGATTCCAAATAATTTGAGGATCAAAGAAAACTTCCACCTATCACCCGTGCACACCAACATCAAATGCACTCACCAGATTTTGGTGTGAGAATCCTGGAATATGTGGCTGTGAGCTGGTTCTTATCATCAGGCTGGTATTGGCTTAATAAATGCGCCTTTTAAAAGCTGATAAAATGTGAGTAGCCTGGATTTTTTCTTTTATTTCAACATTGATCTGGCAATATTACACTATATAAGTTTTTTCTTTGGTGATACAGTGGAGAAAATTAGGAAGCTACGGTGAGGACCTGAAAGAAGATCTGAACCTGGTAGTGTAGGCTACCATAGAGCTGATGAAAAGAGGGTTTAGGATATCCCCAAAATCCTTAAAGGCTTTTCATTCACCAAAATCTGGTGAGTGCATTTGATGTTGGTGTGCACGGGTGATAGGTGGAAGTTTTCTTTGATCCTCAAATTATTTGGAATCCTTAGTCTTCATCACAAGTGGTTCTGTGGTGTTTTTTCTTGAAGATTTTTGACAAAGATATGCACTAATGAACATGGGACATTTATGTTTTGTGATTTATTAATATTTGTATGTAGGTCTATATTGCGCTGTTTTATTTATAGATACATTTCACGGCACACTTGTCTTGCTTAGGCCTGTAGACATGGAAGGCGATACATTTCACGGCACACTTGTCTTGCTCCGGCCTCTAGGCATGGAAGGCAAAACATTTCACGGCACATTTCTCTTGCTTCATTCTGTAGGTATGGAAGGCGATACATTTTACGGCACACTTGTCTTGCTCCGGCCTGTAGGCATGGAACGCGATACATTTCACGGCACACTTGTCTCGCTTTGGCCTGTAGGCATGGCAGGCGATACATTTCACGGCACACTTGTCTCGCTTCGGCCTGTAGGCATGGAAGGCGATACATTTCACGGCACACTTGTCTCGCTTCGGCCTGTAGGCATGGAAGGCGATACATTTCACGGCACACTTGTATTGCTCCATCCTGTAAGCATGGAAGGCGATACATTTCACGACACACTTGTCTTGCTCCATCCTATCACTTGCCAGCAGGGCAAGGGGCAGGCAGGAGGGGCAGTTGCCCTGGGAGCAGTGGTATCATGTTAGGGTGGGGGGGGGCGCACCTTGTTAAAATTCCTACCTACAAGCTGACAGGAGTAGTGATGGCAGCTTCACTACTCTTGTCAGCTTAGCTCTGGAGGAGGCAAGCCAGACCTGGAGAGGAGGAGAGAGCCGGGAGGAGGGACAGGTTGTGCTCTCTCTACCCTCCAGCTCCACCTCCTGCCACTGCAGCTCTCCTGGATCGGGACTGCCGGATCACCACTGTGCAGTGTTTGGTTACTCTTCCCCCATCTCCTCCCAGCAAAGAATGTGGGTAAACGAACACCACACAGTGGCAATCTGACAGCAGGTGGAATCTCTAGTGAAGGGTCCCGATGCTGCAGTCCTGTAGCCCTCTCTAGCCCCCCCAATAGTACTTGAATTTATTTGGGGGGGGAGGGGATTTTTGCTGACACATAATGCTCATACATATGGCATTTTCATCCTGGGCACTAGATGACCTTGTCCCGGCACTGCTTGTGGGACCTTCTTTTGTCTGTGGTCCAGGTCCTGCTCCTTGAAATAAAAATAAGGACCCACTGCTGATAATTAGGCAGACACCATACTACTCTTCCGACTGGAATCCACCATCACAGGCTGCCTTCCGCATCCCGAACTGGCTTGCAGGGTCTAGGCCGCAGTTTTCTGTTTGTGAACTAGGCAGACACCATACTACTCTTCCAAATGTAACCCACCATCCCAGGCCGCCTTCCCCATCCCGAACTGGCTTGCCAGGGTCTAGGCCGCAGTTTTCTGTTTGTGAACTAGGCAGACACCATATTACTCTTCCAAATGGAATCCTCCATCACAGGCCACCTTCCCCATCCCGAAATGGCTTGCCAGGGTCTAGGCCACAGTTTTCTGTTTGTGAACTAGGCAGACACCATACTACTCTACCAAATGGAACCCTCCATCCCAGGCCGCCTTCCCCATCCCGAACTGGCTTGCCAGGGTTTAGGCCGCAGTTTTCTGTTTGTGAAATTTTTACCTCCTTGCTGCAGTGGTTCTGCTAGACCTGTCATTCTACTCACATGTGCTGCCAGCTTCTGTGTTCACCAATGGGCTTCACTTGCTCTACTGTGGATTTCTATCTCTTTCCCTTCCATCACTTAGCCCACCTCCCAGTCTGCTTCCTTGTATGTAGACATGCTCAGTGCAGCTCGGATTGCCAAAGCAAACTCCTAGTTTCTTTGAGCTCTTGGGTTGCCTTGTAGAACTTGTATTCTGTGCCTGACTACCCAGGTACCGACCCCAGCTTCGGCTACCGTTTTCACTTGCCTGCATCTAGGGGCTTCAACCTGGATCCCCGGAAAACCTCGAGTTGGCCTTCTACAAGGGTTTACAACCAGAGGAACCTGACATGGCTGCTCTTCCTTCTTCACCCCAACGTTTTCCCACTCAGGCTTTTCACCACTAGGTTCTCCACTAGGTCTCTCCGCGACGTGGATCCCCAGGGTGGAAAGTAACATTTTTAGACCTGATTTTATCCAAGTCTCATCTAATGGTGAGCAAGGGCATTGTAAATTGTTATAAATCACACGTGGTAGCGCAGGATAATTGGTGATCTAGTATTCCCCTTTTAGTATACACGTGCAGGGCCAGTGATAGACTATTTTGCACCCTAGGCAAGACCAGCTACTTGCACCCATCTCCCCCCCACACAAAAAAAAATAAAAAAAAAACAATAGAAAATATTAAATCAGCAAAACATGAAACTGCTAAATTTCTTTTAATTTGCAAAAATAAGCGCCGTAAGATGCCACCAGCACCAATATAAAAGACAAAATTAGCATCGCGGATGGTCTGTCTCTGTGGCTTGCAGTGGCGGGGTGACAGTTTCAGTGAGTGGAGGATGATGGATCCACACAGATCGCAGGCTGGAGTTCCTCAGGCAAGGAGGGGCGGTAAAACAGGCAGCTGAACTGAGCGATCCCACACAGTGACAGATCGGCATGACACACCACCGCCAACACTGACACAGATCAGCAGCACCAGCAGGTGCTAGAAAAGCAAGCTGTGGAATCGTGATGATGTCATCACTCACTGACACATGTGATGGAAGGCCGGCCGGGTCACACTCACACAGGCACGAGTCAGACATTACTTTCATCCGCAGGTGCAGCTCCACCTCCACTGATGAATGGGAAGAAAAAGGCTGGAACTCCACAGTGATCTGCAGCCGCTGGCCGGCTTTCAGTAAGGGACTGAATCTGAACACTAGAAGGAGCGGCAGCTCAGCTGATACACTGGCCCCAGACACCCGGCATCTTCCTCTGTCCTTTCTTCCTCCCCTCTGCCGCCCCTCCTCTCAGCTGAAGGATCATCATGACGTGGCGGTGTCCTACACAGAGAGAGTACCAGGCCTGCGCTGCACCCAGGCACCCCTACGTGGCAGTGCGCCCTAGGCCTAGTTTGCCCAGTGGAAGCACCAGCACTGCACATGTGAGCTCATCTTCATCATGTGACCAGACCAGACTTTGGAGAACAAATTAATCTTTTACTGAAGATCACATCTTAGCATGGTATACAATGCATCAAAACATACCGGGGTCAGAGGAACCTTGGCTTCATAAACATATCACAACAAACATCTTCACTTTGCTGTGACACATAGGCATCTGAACGAAAAAGTCACTGTAACGATCGTATGGTAGAGGTAGTATCATCAGTTGAGAATGGGGCTTAAGTGGTAACAATGGTGTGCGTAACCTCAATTTAAACCAGGGTTCCATAGAATGCTAGGGTTCCTCCACAGGTTGCTAGGGGTTCCTTGAGCAATAAGCAATATGAGTAATTTCTGCCTCTCAGATAAGTTACCATTGATCTTTTTGGCTATCTGTAAGGTGGTAAATCTTCCCAAAGACCACAAGCGCAAGGAGCATTCTTCCTCAACTAGGGTTCCTCAAGAGGTTGCTAGGGCTTCCTTGAGCAATGAGTAATTTCTGCCTCTCAGATAAGTTCCCACTGCCACCATTGATCTTTTTTGCTATCTGTAAGGGGGTAATTCTTCCTAAAGACCACAAGGGTAAGGAGCAAGCTTCCTCAACCAGGGTTCATCAAGAGGTTTCTAGGGCTTCCTTAATCAATGAGCAATTTTTGCTTCTCAGATAAATTCCCACTAACACCACTGATCTTTTTGGATATCTGTAAGGGGGTAATTCTTCCCAAAAACCACTAGGGTAAGGAGCATTCTTCCTCAACCAGGGTTGCATGAAACCCTATGGTTCCTCAAGACGTTGCTAGGGCTTCCTTGAGCAATTTCTGCCTTTCGGATAAGTTCCCAATGACAACATTGATCTTTTTGGCTATCTGTAAGAGGGTAATTCTTCCCAATGATCACAAGTGTAAAGAGCAGTATCCTCGACCAGGGCTCCATGAAATCCTTAGGTTCCTCCAGAGGTTGCTAGAGTTCCATGAGAAATAAGCAATTGCTGCCTCTCAGATAAATTCCCACTGACACCATTGATCTTTTTAGCTATCTGTAAGAGGGTAATTCTTCCCACTGACCTCCAATGTAAGGGACATTCTTCCCACTGACCACCAATGTAAGGGACATTCTTCCCACTGACCACCAATGTAAGGGACATTCTTCCCACTGAACACCAATGTAAGGGGCATTCTTCCCATTGACCACCAATGTAAGGGACATACTTCCCACTGATCTCCCAATGTAAGGGACATTCTTCCCACTGATCTCCAATGTAAGGGACATTCTTCCCACTGATCACCAATGTAAGGGACATTCTTCCCACTGATCACCAATGTAAGGGACATTCTTCCCACTGAACCCCAATGTAAGGGACATTCTTCCCACTGAACCCCAATGTAAGGGACATTCTTCCCACTGATCATCAATGTAAGGGACATTCTTCCCACTGATCACCAATGTAAGGGACATTCTTCCCACTGACCATCATAGTAATGTATCATGAGTTGTAGATACAGTCATTTTTAGTAGGGGTACCCTGAGACTGGAAAGGTTTTTCAAGGGTTTCTCTGTGTTGAAAAGGATGAGAAAGGCTGGCTTAAACACTTCTCATACACATGGCTAACAGTCTTGCACTTTCCCAACTCTGGATCCCATTACGGGCAAACTCTTCTCCGCTATTGATCACATCGTAGGCTGCATGGCCTCTCTTCCTTCCCATCAAACCAAGAAAGAGCATTATTCCCTAGGGAACATACCCTATATACCCTCACAACAGGAAATGGCCTTACCTCTGGCTGACTCACTACTACACATAGTTAGCCCCAATATCAGCCAATATCTCGCTCTAGTCACTCCTACTGCCATCTGTATCTTCAATACCTCTCCTTACAGACCTTTGGCTTGTTCCTTGACTATGCTTCTGCTTGATCCCAACCTGTGAACACTCATTACAGACCTTTGGCTTGTTCCTCGACTATGCTTCTGCTTGATCCCAACCTGCCACAACTCATTACAGACCTTTGACTTGTTCCTCGGCTATGCTTCTGCTTGATTGCAACCTGTGACCACTGACCTTTGAGGTGTTCCTCGGTTGCGCTTCTGCTTGATCCCATTCTGCGACCACTCATTACTGACCGCAACTTCTGTTTGATCCCAACTTACAACCACTCCTTACCAACCTTTGACTTGTTCCTCAACTATGCTTCTGTTTGATCCCAACCTGTGACCACTCATTACTGACTTTTGACTTGTTCATTGACTATGCTTCTGCTTGATCCCAACCTGCGACCACTCATTACCGACCTTTGACTTGTTCCTCAACTACGCTTCTACTTGATCCCAATTTGTAACCACTCATTACTGACCTTTGTCTTGTTCCTCGGCTTTGCTTCTGCTGGATGCCAACCTGTGACCACTTCTTACTGACCTTTGTCTTGCTCATTGGCTTTGCTTCTTCTTTATTCCAACCTGCAACCATTGATTGCTGATCTTTTGCTTGTTCCTTAACTATGCTTCTGCTTGATCCCAACCTGCAACCACTCCTTACCGACCTTTGGCTTGTTCCTAGACTACATTTCTCCTTGGTCCCAACATGCAACCATTGGTTACCGACCTATGGCTTGTAACTCAACCATGCTTCTGCTTGATCCCAACCTGCAACCACTCCTTACCGACCTTTGACTTGTTCCTAGACTACACTTCTGCTTGATCCCAACCTGCAACCACTCCTTACCGACCTTTGACTTATTCCTAGACTACACTTCTGCTTGATCCCAACCAGCAACCACTCCTTACCGACCTTTGACTTGTTCCTCAGCTGTGCTTCTGCTTGATCCCAACCTGCAACCTCTCATTACTGATCTTAGGCTTGTTCTTCAACGTCGGCGTTGGCGTGATGTCGTCAGTGACCAAGATGCATCTTGGTCACTGACGAGATCACGCCTATGCCGACGTTGTGGTTCAGCGTGCGTTCCAGCCGCCATCTTTAGGAGTTTGTGCATGCCCGCCGGCTCCACATTTGTCTCCCTCCTGAACCACGCTCCCTACTATTGAGACGCGGACGATACAGGCACCAGTGACAGCCGTTCCACATGGTGTTTCTACACCACAATAAACTACATGCTTTTATTACTCTACTACCATGTGATTGTTTCTACTTATTATATATAAAAAGTGGTCTGCTGCACTTAGAGGCGCTTTTTCTCCTTACTACACAGATTCTGCTACACTACTGCATGGAGCTTGCCCTGACAGCCACATGGACCCCCCCTCATCCAAGTCACCCAGACTATTTCTAAATACTACTAGACTTTTCGGACTTTGGTCCAGTATTTGAGCTGATCAATATTACTTCTATTGCAAACTTTTGTTCTTCAACTACACTTCTGCTTGATCACAAACTGCGACCACTCCTTACCGACCTTTGGCTTGTTCCTAGACTACATTTCTGCTTGATCCCAACATGAAACCATTGGTTACCGACCTTTGGCTTAAAAATCAACTATGCTTCTGCTTGATACCAACCTGTGACCATTGATTACTGACCTTTGGCTTGTTCCTTAACTACTCCTCTGCTTGATCCCAACCTGCAACCATTGATTACCGTCCTTTGGCTTGTTCCTTGAATACGTTTTTGCTTGATCCCAACCTGCAACCGCTCCTTACCGACCTTTGACTTGTTCCTTAGCTATGCTTTTGCTTGATCCCAACCTGCAACCACTCATTACCAACCTTTGGCTTGTTGCTCAACTACCTTTCTGTTTGATTCCAACCTGCAACCACTCCTTACCGACCTTTGGCTTGTTCCTAGACTACATTTCTCCTTGGTCCCAACATGCAACCATTGGTTACTGACCTATGGCTTGTAACTCAACCATGCTTCTGCTTGATCCCAACCTGCGACCATTGATTACCGACCTTTGGCTTGTTCCTCAAGTACGTTTTTGCTTGATCCCAACCTGCAACCGCTCCTTACCGACCTTTGACTTGTTCCTTAGGTATGCTTCTGCTTGATCCCAACCTGCGACCACTCGTTACTGACCTTTGGCTTGTTCCTCAACTACTCTTCTGCTTGATCCCAACCTCCGACCACTCGTTACCGACCTTTGGCTTGTTCCTCAACTATACTTCTGCTTGATCCCAACCAGTGAACACTCGTTACCAACCTCTGGCTTGTTTACTCACTATGCCCTTGCTTAATCCCTACCTGGTATATCTGCTACTGGACCCTGGCTTGCCCATCTCCTGGTGGGGCAATCCTGAGGGCTGTGACCTCGTACTAACATGCAGCAAAACTCATCTCCATCATCAGGAGCTCCGGTAAACACCAGTTAGTGCTTAGCCCCGCTCCTCCGGTGAGCACGCATCGTCCGCCAGGGTGACCTGCTTGTGTGCTTATCCTGCTGATCGTTGGGAGCCTCTCTACTGCTATGACTACTGGTCTCCAAGCCCGACCCCCAACCATGACAATTAGGCACCATTGGGGTCTACATTCCTGGTAAAGGGGGTGAACAGAGGCTTGGGGCACATTGGTTTGGTCTTGCTTTTATTTCTCACATTCAGGGTCTGTATAACTGCTGGACCCACTATGAGGGACTTCCATTCTTGATGCTGAATTTTTAATTTATTATGAATAATGGAAAAAAAAGGGATTGGGGACACCCCCAAGATCTCACCACAAGGGTCTCCATAAAACACTACAGTTGTTCTGTGTATTGAACTGCTCCACCCATTACATATCACCATACAGTTGTCAGCAGCTTCATTTGGTGTGAATCCCCAGATGTCTGGTTAAATTTCCTTGGTTTGTAAAGGATTTCCCACACTCTGAGCATGAGAAAGGGCGCTCACCTAAGTGAAGTTTCTGGTGCTTATGAAGGTTCCCTTTCTCAGTAAAACATTTCCCGCACTCAGTACATGAGAAAGGACGCTCCCCTGTGTGACTCCTCTGGTGTCTAAGAAGGCATATTTTCCACGTGAAACATTTCCCGCACTCCAAGCATGAAAAAGGCCGCTCGCCGGTGTGAATTCTCTTGTGCGTAAAAAGGTGTTGCTGCTGAATGAAACACTTCCCGCACTCCGAACATGAAAAAGGACGCTCACCCGTGTGACTCCTATGATGTTTAAGAAGGTGATCTTTCTTAGTGAAACATTTCCCGCACTCCGAACATGGAAAAGGACGCTCGCCTGTGTGAATTCTCAAATGCATAAGGAGGTTTTGTTTTGTGGCACAACATCTCCCACACTCTGAACAGGAAAAAGAACGCTCGCCCGAGGGAGTTTGCCGCTGTTTGCGTCGTGCTTTGTTTTTCCTGGGAGTTTTTTTGCAAAAAGAGGACAATGAACACTCTCCTGTGTGACCACCATCATATAAAGACGACTCCTTGGGATTAGATCGACGTGTTGATCTACCAACCATGTGAGATATCAGATGGACATCTGAAGTCATAGTATGGGATTGATCAGAAGGTTCCTCAGGATTAGAAGTATCCATTGATCTTAGATGGACATCTGAAGTCATAGTATGGGATTTATCAGAAGATTCCTCAGGACTAGAAGGATCCATTGATCTTAGATGGACATCTGAAGTCATAGTATGGGATTTATCAGAAGATTGCTCAGGATTAGAAGGATCCATTGATCCCTTCAGATGGGATGGTCTGTGATGTGCAGGCGGAGTAATGGGATCTCCTCCTGGAGAACAATGTGTGACGTCACTATCTTCTGATTTAAAATCTAGAGATAAAACTAGACCTCCCTCTGAGGTCTTCAGAGCAAAGCGTCCGTCTGCAAGAAAACAATTTTTAAACAAAAATAAATAAAAAACCATAGAACACAAAATATAGAATGGAGATGTCCCATTTATTTGTAGCGTTGGGCTAGATCTTACGTTTGACTCGAGCATCGGCCATTCATGCGTTCGGCGAACACACGAACGGTACGGGCATTCAGTGGCCGGTTTGCCCGCCGCGTCCCACAATGCACTGCGCCGACAGTGCATTGGGATTGGCTAAAGCAATGCCCCAGACCACAGGTCAGGCCTTGTTAATGATAACAAGAAACAACAGATCCCTCATGCAACAATAACCCCCCCCCAAGCAACAATAGACCCCCTAAGCAACAACCCCCCCCAGCAACAATAGACCCCATAAGCAGCAATAGATCCCTCAGCAATAATAGACCCCTGGCAGCAACAGAAGAACACTCATCAGTCAGCATCAATAGAGCCACCAGCAGCTAGCAACAATAGACCCCCTCCCTCAACAGTAGATTCCACCCCTGCAACAATGGACCATCCAGCAACATCTGATTCCCCCCCCAGCAAGATCAGATCCCCCACCAGCAACATTAGATCTCTCCAGCAATAACAGACCCTCCTGGAACCATAGATCCTCTCCAGCAACAACAGAACCTCCAGCATACCCCAGCACCCCTTGCCATTACATACATATAGTGCTGGAGGTGCCGGAATGCGTTCCCCCATGCTCACTAATATCTGTTGGGAAAACGTTATCAAATGTTCCTCAGGATTAAAAGGATCCATTGGTCTTAGATGGACATCTGAAGTCATTGTATGGGATTTATGAGAAGATTCCTTTGGATTGGAAGGATCTATTAATCTTAGATGGACATCTGAAGTCATATTATGGGATTTATCAGAAGATTCCTCAGGATTAGAAGGATCTATTGATCTTAGATGGACATCTGAAGTCATATTATGGGATTTATGAGAAGATTCTTCGGGATTAGAAGGATCTATTGATTTTAGATGGACATCTGAAGTCATATTATGTAATTTATGAAAAGATTCCTTGGGATCAGAAGGATCCATTGATCTTAGATGGAGACCTGGAGTCATAGTATGGGATTTATGAGATGATTCCTCAATATTAGAAGGATCCATTGATCCCTCCAGATGGGAAGGTCAGTGCTGTGTAGGAGGAGTCATGGGATCTCCTCCTGGAGAACGTTGTGTGATGTTAATTTATGAATGTTAATTTATTAGATTGCCTTCTAGATCGGGAGGGAATCCTATGATCCTTGTTGGAGGCTTGGAGAAAATTGGGCTGAGCTTTGAGAGTTTTATGCCTTCTTCTGGATCTGCTGTAGGTTTAGGATTGTGCTTTTTGTTCTTTTTTGGGGGGGGGTAACACGCTTGATATAGGTCTTTTTCAGCCCACCTACCAATGTTATATGTTGCATTATAAGATGACATTCTGGATCAGAAGTTACTGTTGTTTCCGTGTTGGGGCCAATAGGGCCACATTCTACATACGATCTGTGGGATCTGCTGCAAGTTCAGGTTTGCGTTTCCTTTTTTTCCCACTGGAGTGAAACACACCTGAACACCTGATATATGTCTAGATTCAACCCATCTACAAATGTAACAAATGCAATGAAATGTGATCTGTTTCTGTATTGATTATTGACTTACTTGTGTCCGTATGTAGAGAAGATTCCTCCGGTTTACATTCCAGAATCATCTCCTCCTCCTCCATAGACTGCTGATCTCCACTCACCAACTTCTCTTCTTCTTCCTCTTTAACCTCAACTTTGATGTCTTTCAGTTCTTCATCCTAAACCCCAAAGATGATAGAATATGATGCCTAAAAAAGTGACAAGTACTAAAAAGATATACATAGAAAAATGTTGTGTCATGTTATTTTTGCCCAGTCCCCTCTACATGATCATTCTCTGTACAGGTCTGATGTTCCTGGGTGGAATCCCGGGAATACAGAGGACAACCCTCCTCCATAGACTAATCTTCACTCACCGTCTCTTCTTCTTCCTCTTTAACTTTGACATCCATCAGTTCTTCACCCTCAACATCAAAGATAGAGAAGGTTCTAGTGTCAAAAACAGTACATAGAAGAATAATCTCTCATAGAATTTTCACAAGTTCTTTTAGCCCAGTCCCATCTACCTGATCATTCTCTGTATAAGTCTGATGTTCCTGGGTTGAATCTGGGGAATACATAGGACAACCCTTCTCCATAGACTGCTGATCTGCACTCACCAACATCTCTTCTTCTTCCTCTTTTACCTCAACTTTGATGTCTTTTAGTTCTCCAACCTAAACCGTGAGGAGAAAATACAGTTATAAAAAGGAACAAGATTAAATAGAAGAATGTCCTCTCATAGCTTGGGATACATTTTTAGTCCCATCTACCTGATGATGGTGAGGGATGATGTGACCTTCCTGTGTGGAATCCTGGGAATACAGAGGACGGGGACATCTCTCTGGTGGGTTCACATTACTGGATTCATCTACCTGATGATGGTGAGGGATGATGTGACCTTCCTGTGTGGAATCCCAGGAATACAGAGGACGGGGACATCTCTCTGGTGGGTTCCCATGACTGGATCCATCTACCTGATGATGGTGAGGGATGATGTGACCTTCCTGTGTGGAATCCCAGGAATACAGAGGACATCTCTCTGGTGGGTTCCCATGACTGGATCCATCTGTAGGAAACACACACACTGACTGAATCCATTGTTTCTATGTGTTTATCAGATGATGGGGGATCTAGGTGGACCCTCCGTACTGCTCTCTCATTTCCAATAAAGTCTCCTCTTACCCGGTGATGTGAGGGGCGGCTGATTCTCCATCATGAAAAGAGAATGTTCCTGCTTTTTATTTGGCTCCATCATTCCACCCTCCTTCATGGACAGATCACCCTTCACATTTGTGTCTTTTTTTACTTTAACCATACCTTTTATACATATCCGATCTTTACCCTAAACCAAGGAAATGGTTAGCAAATATAAGGTTTAAAGATGCCTTGTCTTGTATTGATGAGTCACATTCATGGTCTAGATGGACCATCCAACCAACCTTATAACGGCGTGCATAACTGTGATCTTCGTGTTTGGAATCCCAGGAATACAGAGGACGGGGACATCTCTTTGGTGGGTTCCCATTACTGGATCCATCTACCCGATGATGGTGAGGGATGGTGTGACCTTCCTGTGTGGAATCCCGGGAATACAGAAGACGGGGACATCTCTCTGGTGGGTTCCCATGACTGGATCCATCTGTAGGAAACACACACACTGACTGAATCCATTGTTTCTATGTGTTTATCAGATGATGGGGGATCTAGGTGGATCCTCCGTACTGCTCTCTCCTTTCCAATAAAGTCTCCTCTTACCCGGTGATGTGAGGGGCGGCTGATTGTCCATCATGACGCCCTTGTAGAGGTCCTTGTGTCCTTCTAAATACTCCCACTCCTCCATGGAGAAATAGACAGTGACATCCTGACACCTTATAGGAACCTGACACACACAATGATACAGTCACCATCCAGACACATCCCTTGTCCGTTACTGGAGAATGTCCCAGAATTCCCAGCACCGCTCACCTCTCCTGTCAGTACAACCCCAAGACAGCTTTATGCACAGTTGGATAAATGGATCTATATTTAGGACGTATCCGGTCTATAAACCAGAGGCTCTGGATGGACGGTTGGATAAATGGTTCTATATTTAGGACGTATCCGGTCTATAAACCAGAGGCTCTGGATGGACGGTTGGATAAATGGCTCTATATTTAGGACGTATCCGGTCTATAAACCAGAGGCTCTGGATGGACGGTTGGATAAATGGTTCTATATTTAGGACGTATCCGGTCTATAAACCAGAGGCTCTGGATGGACGGTTGGATAAATGGTTCTATATTTAGGACGTATCCGGTCTATAAACCAGAGGCTCTGGATGGACGGTTGGATAAATGGTTCTATATTTAGGACGTATCCGGTCTATAAACCATAGGCTCTGGATGGACGGTTGGATAAATGGTTCTATATTTAGGACGTATCCGGTCTATAAACCAGAGGCTCTGGATGGACGGTTGGATAAATGGTTCTATATTTAGGACGTATCCGGTCTATAAACCAGAGGCTGTGGATGGACAGTTGGATAAATGGCTCTATATTTAGGATGTATCCAGTCTATGGGCCATAAAAGACTTCACAGTAATGATAGAGGAAGAGGACGGACATGACATGAGGGTTACTGGGTGTAAATAGAAAATCAGATCTTATTACCTCCTCTGCTGCCACTTCCAGTAATGTCTCCTCTCTACTTCCACCCGACTCACCTCTCACCCGGAACTTCCTATTTATGCATGACATCATTTCCTGTCATTGGTTCCACTGACAATAGGTGAGATCACCCGCTTGTGTTGAATATAAGTAGTGCAGTCTACGTTGTGTTTCATCATTTTGCCTGTTACCTTATGGTCCATTCCTCTATTACATTACATCCTCATGTAATCCTCTACATTTGACACCTGTCGTCGTGATGGAAAAATCAGTCCATACATTTTGTTCCATTGTTTCTTTTTTTTTGTTCCACAACATTTTTATTGAAAATATGCAAATACAAAAGTTCCAATAAAAAACAATTAGTACAATGAACAAAAGGTGAAATGTGGCAGTAGATCAGAGCCCTGAGCCACAATCACTCCAAAACTAAGGGAAATTGTGCACAGCTGGGGAGCTGTGGTGGCTGATTGCTCAACAAAACGTGGACCCAGAGATGGAGACTTAATTTCTCCCAAGTCTCTACAAAGTCTCCAAAACATGGACCCAGGGTTGGGGACTGGATCTCTCCCATCTCTCTACAAAGCCTCCAAATCATGTACCCAGGGTTGGGGACTGGATCTCTCCCATCTCTCTTCAAAGCCTCCAAAACATGGACCCAGGGTTGGGGACTGGATCTCTCCCATCTCTCTACAAAGCCTCCAAAACATGGACCCAGGTTGGGGACTGCATATCTCTCACCTCTCTACAAAGCCTCCAAAACGTGGACCCAGGGTTGCAGACCTCAACCCTCCCAAATCTCTACAAAGCCTTCAAAACGTGGACCCAGGGTTGCAGACGTCACCTCTCCCAAGTCTCTACAAAGCCTCCAAAACTTGGACCCAGGGTTGCTGACATAATTTCTCCCAAGTCCTCTAAAATGTGAACCCAGGGTTACAGACTTCATCTCTCTACAAAGCCTCTAAAATGTGGACCCAGGGTTATAGACTTAATCTCTCCCAAATCTCTTTAAAGCCTCCAAAACTTGGATCCAAGGTTGGGGACTGCATCGTTCCCAAGTCTTTACGAAGCCTCCAAAACATGAACCCAGGGTTGGAGACTTCATCTCCCCCAAGCTTCTACAAAGCCTCCAAAATGTGGATCCAAGGTTGGAGACTTCATCTCCCCCAAGTCTCTACAAAGCCTCCAAAACATGGACTCAAGGTTGGAGACTTCATCTCTTCCAAGTCTCTACAAAGCCTTTAAAACATGGATCCAGGGTTGGAGACTTCATCTCTACTAAGTCTCTACAAAGTCTTCAAAATATGAATGCAGGGTTGAAGACTTCATCTCTCCCTAGTCTCTCCAAAGCCTCTAAAATGTAGACCCAGGGTTGGAGACTTCATCTCTCCCAAGTCTCTACAAAGCCTCCAAAACGTAGACCCAGGGTTGGAGACTTCATCTCTCCCAAGTCTCTACAAAGCCTCCAAAATATGTCCCCATGATCAGTGGTGTATTTAGGATTTGTGCTGCCCTAGGCAACACAAAAATTGGCGCGCCCCCCACCCTCCCCCGCAGAGAGAGCCTGATATTGACCAACAACTGTCCCCCATACATCAGCCACCATCCACCACGGCAAGACAGAGAAAGACACTCACCTTCACAGCTCCGCACATCCCCGGGAAGAAGGGTCAGGCTGTGCATACACCGTCATGAAACCCACAGCCTCTCTTGGAACCCACCAGGTCCCCATGACGCTTGTGTCCCTTTTTCCATCCCTTCTTCCGAGGGGAAGTGCTGCCCCCCCTGAACAATGCCGCCCTAGGCAAATGCCTTGTTTGCCTTGTGGTAAATACACCCCTGCCCGTGATTGCAGACTTCATCTCTCCCAAATCTCTACAAAGCCTCCAAAACGTGGACCCAGGGTTGGAGACTTCATCTCTCCTAAGTCTCTACAAAGCTTCCAAGCTCCAGGACCCAACAAGGACTTACCAAGCGTTAAAAAAAACAATAAGCTGAGATCTGGAATGTGGCTCTGCAGAGCAAGAACTACACTGGAGCACCCTGGAAAGAGGAAAGTCTATAGCACAATCTTACCCAAACTTTTTAACAAGGAGGAACCCTCAAAAATAACTTTCTGGTCTCAGGGGACTACAGCTAATAATTACTATATCTACAGCTCATGATTCATTAGTGTAATGGTCTTTACATTGGTGGTCAGAAGGAAGATCACCCCTTATAGATAGCTAAAAAAAAATCAATGGTGTCAGAAGTTGCTTATTGCTCAAGGAGCCTCTAGTATCCTCTGGAGGAACCCTGGTTGAGAAAGGCTGCTGTAGTATATAAATCACACCAATGGTACAGCATTCATAGTAATTTGCAGTTTTTACTAATATGCAGGTTTTTTTGCATTTTTATATATTTGCCATAAGTACATGTGCTACCAGTAAAGGTGTTTATTGACCTACAAAGACCACCCCTCAGGAATTTCCAATATTATCAGATGCAGCCCACCTGTACAGTATCATGGGACTTTGTCCAACAAACCTGGCTACCTGAGGGGTCTGCCATGAGCAGATATCATGTATACAAAATGTATAAAATAGATATTTATAAAATGAATCCATGTATATAAAATGTATAAAATAAACATTTCAAACTTATCCACATTTGCTACCAAACAAATTTGTGGAACCAAGACGCCAACATGAAAAATGAAAAAAAAAAGCTCCTGGACTTAACTGGATTTAAAGAGAAAATGGCCGGGGGAACTCAAGGGGTTAAAAAAAAAAAAAACAAGATTGCGAGCAGTTTGTGTTTTCACCATCAGGTGGCGGAGTTAGATCTCGCAGGAAGTGGTCTAAAAAAAGGGAAATTGTGAGGTTGGTGGAGCAGAGAGGAGCCATTGGTGGAAGTGGCAGTAGAGGAGGTAATAAGATCTGATTTTCTATTCATATCCCCCTCCCCCATATAATCTGTGACTTGACGTATGTACATAATGGAGTGATTCATGGATCGTATAAATGGCTACGCACACAATTTTGGGTTCCTGCCTCTGGCTTTGGCCAAACATGGAGACTGCAAGCCATTGGGGACAATCAGGACCATGACTTGATAGGAGGAGGACTGGGGGCAGGGAATTGTGTGTGGTGGGGACTGGTTGGAGGTGGTCTAGGGGGGGACATGCTTTGGACTTTTTGCCTTGGGTGCTAAAGGACCTTCTCCAGACATGGAGTTAGTGAGCAACCATGGAGGACTGCACAGTGTTCATCATATATATTATCCTCTGTAGGGGGGCTCTGCTCCTCTGTCCTCTGTAGGGGGGCTCCGCTCCTCTGTAGGGGGGCTCCGCTCCTCTGTCCTCTGTAGGGGGGGCTCCGCTCCTCTGTCCTCTGTAGGGGGGGCTCCGCTCCTCTGTCCTCTGTAGGGGGGCTCCGCTCCTCTGTCCTCTGTAGGGGGGCTCCGCTCCTCTGTCCTCTGTAGGGGGGCTCCTCTGTCCTCTGTAGGGGGGCTCCGCTCCTCTGTCCTCTGTAGGGGGGGGCTCCGCTCCTCTGTCCTCTGTAGGGGGGGGCTCCGCTCCTCTGTCCTCTGTAGGGGGGGGCTCCGCTCCTCTGTCCTCTGTAGGGGGGGGGCTCCGCTCCTCTGTCCTCTGTAGGGGGGGGGCTCCGCTCCTCTGTCCTCTGTAGAGGGGGGCTCCGCTCCTCTGTCCTCTGTAGAGGGGGGCTCCGCTCCTCTGTCCTCTGTAGAGGGGGGCTCCGCTCCTCTGTCCTCTGTAGAGGGGGCTACGCTCCTCTGTAGGGGGGGCTACGCTCCTCTGTCCTCTGTGGAGGGCTCCGCTCTGCTCCTCTGGCAGGGGCTCCGCTCCACTCTGCTGCTCTGGCAGGGGCTCCGCTCTGCTCCTCTGTCAGGGGTCTCCACTCTGCCCCTTTTCTATTGTGGGAGTCTCCGCTGTGCTTCACTATCCACTGTGGGGGGTCTCTGCTCCTCTGTCCTCCGTGGGGGGCTCCGCTTTCTACCCCTGTCCTCTGTGGTGGCTCCACTCCTCTGTCCATGGTGGGGGGGCTCCACTCTGCTCCTCTGTAGGAGGCTCCACTCTGCTCCTCTGTCCTCAGTGGGGGGCTCCTTTCCTCTGTGGGAGGCTCCGCTCTGCTCCTCTGTCCTCTGGTGGAGGCTCTGCTCTACTCCTCTGTAGGAGGCTCCGCTCTGATGGAAGCTCTACACTGCTCCCCTGTCTGCTCCTCTGTGGGGGCTCCGCTCTGCTCCTCTGTGGAAGGCGATGTGGTGGCTGCATCAGTTCTCTTTTCTTTTCCTTTTTTGTCACCTGGTGATCCTGCCAGTAACACACTTCCTGTTCTAGGGTGAAAGCACTTAATGTACTGTGTCTATGGAGTTTTATCACCCTGAGACTACAGAACACCCCCCCCCCCATATCTCCATTGCATAAGGAGAAGGTGTTGTGCAGTGAGGAGGGGGCAGGGGCGGACTGACCATTTGGAAACTCGGGCACTACCCGAGGGCAGGGGTCAGTAGGGGGCCCCATGAGATGCCCCTGGTACCTTTTTCATAGTCTTTTTTGAGTTTTGGCAAAGACACAGGGGCCCCATGATACCCTACTGCCCGGGGGCCCCATGAGTTGTCAGTCCGTCCCTGGGAGGGAGTTAAAATTTTCCATCCTGCTTCATCGATCGTCGATTTGAGCCCACTAAACATTATAAAATCCAACTAATTCTCCGAAAATGCAAATCTTAGGCCGAAATTCTATTGGTGCATGGCCATGGCTCTACTGTCATTTTGTAGAAGTTTGAAGGAGAGCAGTTTTGTTTGGAGACTTTTGATTGCAGCAGTGGCAAAGAAAAGGTTAATATTGCTTTTTTTTTCATAGAAAAAAGGGGGGGGGGCATTGGTTAAAAAAATTGGAAGGAAAGAGTTAATGCTGGGGATAACGGAGGGAGTTGCTAGATGCCATCACATGATGGCTATGAAGAAGCCCATTAAGGAACCAAGTCAGGCTGCTGAGCGTAATGTCGGAGTGTGTGGACTCCGGGGAGAGTTTTTTTTAGATGGTTTACATATCAGTAAGAGTTTTAGATTTTGTTTGTCAGGCTGTGCTGTCCAGAGTGGGGCTGAGAAGTTGTGGGGAGAGGCAAGGTTCTGTAGGACCACAGAAAGCCCTGTCGAAGCAGAGCTGATGAAGGGGTTGTAGCCTACAGTCCTCCATTTTTGGTAGGATCACATTCCTTGAGGTTGTGGGAGTTCATCACTGTCACAACTTGTCTAGTACCTCAAGGCATTTTAGAAAACAACCAAATGCAGTACATCTCTGCACTTCTCCTCATGTTTTATCCTTTTAGAGACCTTGCATGTCCAGTAAAATACCTGCTGTTCTGCCAGAAATCCAGTGAGCTCCTGGATTCCTGTTGTGAACTTTGAGGTAGAGTCCTATAGTACACCCCAGATGAAGGGCCACCAAATTGTGTCAGTTACCCTTTATTTTCTCCTTGATCTACAATAAATGACAATGGACTCTTTAAAAAAACCTTTTCGTTGAATTCACAATTTAGTCTAAGGCCTTTCTTTCAGAGATAGGGCTCTACTTTTATCCTCGAGGTACACTCCGTAAGGTGATTCTTCCAGCAAAGGCAGGACAGCCCCAAGCGGTGACTGGTTTGGGGGGTCGAGTAGACAGACCTCTTTCGTACAGTGGGATGACCTCTTTCCTGAGTATGGCTTAATTGCCAAGTGTTCTAGATACTACAAGAGAGCCTCCACAATGTGTCGAGCCACTGGTGTTCCACTGGTGGTCTCTCCAGACTGGCATATCGGTTCCTTTGAGGAGTTTGGGCACATCGTGGTAAAGAGTATGGAGTTGTCTGGTGCCAATTGGAAGGCATGGGTCTGAGGACCCCAAGAAGTAAAGACATGTAAAGGATGACCAAGAGATAATCACTCTCAGTGTTGTGTTGCCATGAGCAGGTGAGGAATGACAATACAACGGGTGGAGAGCGTAGGAAGACGTACAACAAACCTATGTGATCGTAGAGATCAGCACTAACGTCCCGCTATCAACACAAGGAATCATAACTCTAAAATAATTCTGGTATTATGTGCTATACACTATTGGTGTTGTCCAACCTTGTATTGGAGTCCATATTCCGAATTTTCTTTTTCGGTTTAATCTTTGTGGTTGCTATGGTTGACTACACTCTTTGTACTGAGTTGCTTATTTTCTGTTTTGCAGGTTCACTTGAGTCAAAATTAAAATTGTTCTGGTCTACTTTTACACAGCATTACAAGGGAGTGAAGGAGGCAGCTATTCAGCTGTCCTCCCCCATGTGCCATTCCTGCCTCATTCCCAGACACCTGAGAGGAACACCAAAAAGAACATTCCAGAGGTCACCAACAAGATCATTGATCTGCTGACGGGAGAGGTGAGTGGTGCTGGGAATTCTGGGACATTCTCCGCTAACAGACAAGGGATGTGTCTGGATGGTGACTGTATCATTGTGTGTGTCAGGTTCCTATAAGGTGTCAGGATGTCACTGTCTATTTCTCCATGGAGGAGTGGGAGTATTTAGAAGGACACAAGGACCTCTACAAGGACGTCATGATGGACAATCAGCCGCCCCTCACATCGCCGGGTAAGAGGAGACTTTATTGTAAAGGAGAGAGCAGTACGGAGGATCCACCTAGATCCCCCATCATCTGATAAACACATAGAAACAATGGATTCAGTCAGTGTATGTGTTTCCTACAGATGGATCCAGTCATGGGAACCCACCAGAGAGATGTCCCCGTCCTCTGTATTCCCAGGATTCCACACAGGAAGGTCACAACATCCCTCACCATCATCAGGTAGATGGGTCCAGTAATGAGAACCCACCAGAGAGATGTCCCCGTCCTCTGTATTCCCAGGATTCCACACAAGAAGGTCACACCATCCCTCACCAGCATCAGGTAGGTGGTTAACAATCCATGAATGGTCATTGTACACACCTAATATCAGTTGCATGGTTACATTTAACATTACCTTCATTATATATTCAGAGGGAAAACCTGGGGAACGTTAATGTTGCTCTCAAAGAGGAGGTAAAAGAGGAGGAAGATGAGGTTGGTGTGATGGACAAGTTTTTAGAAGGACACAAAGATCTCAACATGTCGGAACCATCCGTTAACATAAATTCTTCAGGGAGCTCTCCCGGTCTTTCTGATTCCTTGGATTGTACACAGGAATATCACAGCTACACACATCATCATCAGGTATATGGGATTGAGCGTTTAAGCTGTGAATGTTCCTCAAAACTCTATGACACAGGGGAAAGAGTTGATTCTACAAGTCAATTTTCTGTGTAGTGTCGCTTCAACAATTCTTATATTTTGAGTATGTTATTTTGTATAATTCTATGGGTTCAGAATGAAGACCACGTGGATATAAAGGTTGAGGTGAAAGAGGAAGAAGAAAACTCATATGTGAAGGATGATCAACAGTCCACGAAAGAGGATGGAATTAGGGTGGTCATTAAGGAGGAGGAAACTTCTCTGGATATCAGTTCAGGTAAACAAATTTTAAATGCAAAACCATTCACATGTCAGTCCAAAAGTATACATGCATTGAAAAAAATTTCTGTACACCATATGAAAGGTCCATGTTCCATTCCTCAATATAACGTCACGTTCCCAACAAATGAGGAGGAGATACTGGACACCATACGAAAGGTCCATCTCCATTCCTCAATATAACGTCACGTTCCAAACAAATGAGGAGGAGATACTGAAAACCATATGGAAGGTCCATCTCCATTCCTCAATATAACGTCACGTTCCCAACAAATGAGGAGGAGATACTGGACACCATATGGAAGGTCCATCTCCATTCCTCAATATAACGTCACGTTCCCAACAAATGAGGAGGAGATACTGAAAACCATATGGAAGGTCCATCTCCATTCCTCAATATAACGTCACGTTCCCAACAAATGAGGAGGAGATACTGGACACCACATGAAAGGTCCATCTCCATTCCTCAATATAACATCATGTTCCTAGCAAGCCTGAAGAGATCTATGAAACACTTCTCTAATAGGTCACTATGCATGACTCTGGTGTACAAAACATGAAAATTGATATTTCAACAATAAATTATTTCTTTCCAGCAGATGGACACAGTGCCAAGGAGAAGACAAACCCAGGAGAGCATCCATTTTTATGTTCAGAGTGTGGGAAATGTTTCACATCAGAAGCAGATTTTAACAGACATGAAAGACGTCACAGTGAAGTGTGTCCCTATTCATGTACAGAGTGTGGGAAATCTTTCCAAAAGAGACCGCAGTATACCAGACACATGAGGAACCACACAAACGAGAGGCCCCACTCATGCTCGGAGTGCGGACGGTGCTTTAAATTGAAAAGCCACCTGATGGCGCATCTCAGACTTCACACAGGCGACACCCCTTTCTCGTGCGTACATTGCGGAAAAGCTTTTACATCCAGGTCGCGGCTTTTTAGACATCAAATGTATCACATTGGCGTGCGGCCGTATTCATGTTCAGAGTGCGGTAAGTCTTTCACCGAGAAGTTCATGCTCGTCCATCACATGAGAGTTCACACTGGCGAGAGGCCTTATTCATGCCCGGAGTGCGGTCAGCGTTTTAAAGATAAAAGCGTTCTGAAAGGACATCTGAGGGTTCACACCGGAGAGACTCCTTTCCCGTGTCCTGTGTGCGGGAAATGTTTTACGCGGAAAGATATCCTCACCATACACCAGCGGAGTCACTTGGACAAATTGCCATACACATGCGAAGAGTGCGGGAAAGGTTTTACATGGAAGAGTACCTTCATCAGCCACCAGAAAACCCATACCGGTGAACAGCCATTTTGCTGCCCAGAATGCGGCAAACGGTTCAGCCAAAGATCCTCTCTTTCGCAGCATCTAAAGCTCCACTCAGAAGAAGGCTCGTTGTCATGTGCGGAGTGCGGGAAATCGTTCGCAACGAAATATGAACTCGGTGTCCATCGGAGAGGTCACACGGGCCAGGAGATCTTTTCGTGCTCGGAGTGCAACAGATGTTTTTTGCAGAAGGGACACCTTCTCATCCACCAGAGGAGTCACACGGGCGAGCGACCTTATACCTGCCCGGAGTGCGGAAAATCCTTCTCAAGGAAAGGAAACCTCCTTACGCACCAGAGGATCCACACGGGCGACCGCCCTTTTTCCTGCTCGGAGTGCGGGAAGTGTTTCCCTCAAAAAGGATATCTTATCCAACACCAGAAAAGTCACGAGGGCGATCGTCCTTTCTCCTGCCTGGAATGCGTGAAGTACTTCAAAACCAAATCCGAACTCCTCCTGCACCAGAGAGGTCACACCGGTGAGCAGATCTTCTCCTGCCTAGAGTGTGAGAAGTCTTTCCTGAAGAAGTGGCAACTGGTCGAACACCAGCGGGTTCACACCGGTGAAAAGCCCTTTTCCTGTTCGGAGTGTGGGAGACATTTCTCGCACAAGGCCAGCCTCAAAACTCATCAGAAACTCCACACCGGCGAGAAGCCGTTTTCCTGTTCGGAGTGCGGGAAATGTTTCCTACAGAAAGGACACTTAACTAAACATTATAAAACCCACGCCCGTTCGTGCCAGCTGAAAAATGTTTCTTAGCCTTTTATAGGATGGTTTATTATTTTCAAAGCACACTTGAGGAAGATCTAAAGCATGAAGGCTTGTCCTTCAAAAAAGGATCTTCTGAGTTTTCAGGAGTTGATCATCTCCCAGGCGTCCAATGAGGACTGTAATATCACTGCTGGCCTCATTGGTCCTCGGTTATTCATTGTTGGGTTTCTAATTTTCAGATTTAAAAGCTGAGGAGTATGTGTAGTTGTACCACTGTATACCTCCGAGGTCTGACCACACGTACACTTCCAAGCAAGGTCTGTTCTTTCTCAGAAATTTCCATGAAATAACAAAGAAGTACAGATGGAATACGGCATGTAGAATGATGGGGCAGGAGACCTCCATTTCCAAAGAATCTTCCAATCTAAGAGATGGGGGAGGAGGTGAAGGACATACCAAAGCCTTTTGGGGTTCAGAGGCTTCAATTTTACTTGCTGAAGGTCTAGACAGTCCTGTAGGGCCAAAGAGTAGGCCATTATAAGCTGCAAACCCTGGTAGAAAATCTTGGTAACACCCAATGTTGACAGGTCTGTTCAGTCCTTTGGCTACTAGGCACTGGTGAAACATCTTGGCAAGACCTACCTTTTTAATGGCCAAGTTCAGTCCTTTGGCTACTAAGCCCTGGTGGAACATCTTGGCAAGACCCACCTTTGATGGCGTTGAAGGACATACCGAAGCTTGATGGGGTTCAAAGGCTTCGGTTTTACTTGCCAAAGGCATAGACAGTCCAGTAGGGCCAAAGAGTAGCTCATTATAAGCTACAAAGCCCAGGTAGAAAATCTTGGCAAGACCTACCTTGAATTTGTAAAAAGAGAAAAAACCTCAGCGCCCAGGATTCTCTTATTCCACACACTATTCCCTGTGAGATGCTGCTGTACACAAACTTAAAAATACACTGTGACACAAAAATATAAATTAAAATATTAAAAAATATATATAATTTAAAAAATAATAAGTCCAGTGACAAAATCCAAAAAAACAGTCCCGTGAAAAAAAATTTTATATTATATTTTCATTGAATTCTTCCATGCCAGTGATACCTCCACCATCCACCAGTGCAAAACCAACATTAACCGCACTCACCAGATAATGGTGAGTCAAACGCCTTTCAGGGATATTAAGGGCTCCTGGACCTGGACCTGTGGGTGAGGCGAAATGCGTTGACGTATTTCCGGCTGCCTGTCCCGGCGTCTGATGTCATTTCCGGTGAGTGGAACGAACGCCGAGCGGTGCGTTCCAAGGGGCCATCTTTGCATAGTGGATGGGTCTGCATCTGAGGTCTGTTATCCTGCTGTATACCTGGCTGTGGGGTCTCTATACAGAAATCATTTTATATGAAAGAAAGATCGTTTTTATGAAAGAAAGATTGTTTTGCTTCAATAAAATGCGGGTTAATATCTGCTAAAATGTGAGTGGTCTGGAAAAATTCTTTTAAGTTTGTAAATCATTACGGTATCACACTATGGTCTTTTTCTTCTTCCTGATTTTCTCTGGGGGATTCGGTGAGAGGAGGTGTCCATATCCTAGAGGAGGCAATATCTGGAGGTCATATACAAAGTAAAGGGGGTCCAGGAGCCCTTAATATCCCTGAAAGGCGTTTGACTCACCATTATCTGGTGAGTGCGGTTAATGTTGGTTTTGCACTGGTGGATGGTGGAGGTATCACTGGCATGGAAGAATTCAATGAAAATATAATATAAAATTTTTTTTCACGGGACTGTTTTTTTGGATTTTGTCACTGGACTTATTATTTTTTAAATTATATATATTTTTTAATATTTTAATTTATATTTTTGTGTCACAGTGTATTTTTAAGTTTGTGATATTTAGTAACTATTATTTATGGGCTGGGTGATGCATTTTATTGTGTTGTGGGTTTTGCGCTGGTATAAGTTGATATAAGACCTACCTTAGACAGTTCTGTTCAGTCCTTTTTGGCTAGCATGCCCTGGTGGAAAATCTTGGCAAGGCCTACTTTTTTTACAGTCCTGTTCAGTCTTTTGTTTACTTAGCCCTGGTGGAAATTTTTGGCAAGACCTACTTTTTAATTGCCAAGTTCAGTCTTTTGGCTACCAAGCCCTGGTGAAACATCTTGACAAGACCTTTTTAATGGTACTGTTCAGTCCTTTTGGTTACTAAGCCCTGGTGGAACATCTTGACTAGACCTTCTTTTCAATGGCCCAGTTCAGTCCTATTGGTTACTAAGCCCTGGTGGAACATCTTGGCAAGACTATCTGTTAATGGCTTAGCTTAGTCCTTTGTCTCCTAAGGTGTGGTTGAACATCTTGACAAGACCTACCTTTTTGAATGGCCAAGTTCAGTCCTTTGGCTACAAAGCCCTAGTGGAAAATCTAGGTAAGACCCACCTTTGATGATTTGGAAGGACATACCGCAATTTGATGGGGTTCAGAGGCCTCAACTTTACTTGCCACAGGCATAGACATTCTTGTAGGAACAAAGAGTAGTTCATTATACATTTCAAAGTCTAGTAGAAACCTGCCTTGGGCAGTCCTGTCTAGTCTTTTGGCTACTAGGCTCTGGTGGAACATCTTGGCAAGACCTACTGGTTAATGGCCCAGTTCAGTTCTTTGGCTACTAAGCCCTGGTGGAAAATCTTGGCAAGACCCACCTTTTATGATGTGGAAGGATATATCAAAGTTTGATGGGGTTCAAAGGCTTCTGTTTTACTTGCCAAAGGCAAGGGCAGCCCTGTTAGTCCAAAGAGTAGCTCATTATAAGCTACAAAGCCCAGGTTTAAAATCTTGGCAAGACCTACCTTGGACAGTTCTGTTCTGCCTTTTAGCTACTATGCCCTGGTAGAAAATCTTAGCAAGACCTACTTTTTAATGGTACTGTTTATGCCTTTGTCTACGTTTGTTGGTCACGTTCAGTCCTTTGGCTACTTATCCCTGGTGGAACATCTTGGTAAGACCTACCTTTTATTGGTCCACTTCAGCTCTTTTGGCTACTAAGCCCTAGTGGAAAATCTTAGCAAGACCCACCTTTGATGGTGTGCAAGGACATACCAAAGCTTGATGGGGTTTAGAGGCTTCAATTTTATTTTCCAAAGGCACAGACAGGCCTATGGGGCCCAATAGCAGTTCATTTTAGGCTACAAAGCCCTTGTAGAATATCTTAGCAGAACCTACCTTCTGATTAGTTATTTGTCTACTAGGCCTTAGTGGAAAATCTTGGCAAGACCTACCTTATAATGGACCAGTTCAGTCCTTTAGGCTTCTAAGTCCTAGTGGAAAATCTTGGCAAGACCCACTTTTCATGTGCTTGTTCAGCCTTTTTGGCTACTAACTTTCTGACAAATGGAGGTCTTAAAGTCAACCTGTCCAAGCCTGGCCAACTCAAACCGAGGAAATATGATAGGGTCCAGTGGGGGCAATCTTATTAGAGGGTTTATTCAGAATCTTTTGAGAATACTATTTCGATATGATACTTCTAGAAAGAAGGGCAGCTGAGGGGAGATCTCACATGTTTCGGAGATATCTGAGGTCAGTATCAAGAACCATAAAATCAGCAAGCATCTGCAGAGCCCTGTGGAAAAAACAATCTAAGTAGGACCTACCTTATAGATCTCTGACCGTCCTGGTCAGTTGATTAGCTGCTCATTCTTGATAATCCAAATTCTTAAAGATCTGTTTTAAACCGAACGTAGTGAAAATAGGCAGAAGTAGAGATCACTTCATTAAAACTGCATATCCAAAGGATGAGTAGATCTACAGATTTAGCAAGCTGGCATCATTAGCAAACCTCCACTTTTCGTATAAGAGGCAACCCTGGCCCTATGCCCTTTTACCTTCCTATTGGTCCATTAATCTGATAAGCAGTCTAACCAATCGTGAGGCTTAGTAGGAGACCAGGCCAAGCTTGAAGTTGATATTTTCTTATATATTAGGCAGTTCGTTACAACTATACAGGTCAGTCGTGGTCCCACCTCCTAACCCTTGCTGCTGGCTATCATGGCAATGGGGGAGAAAGGATTGGGGAACAGGTTTGCCTTTTACGGGACATTGAGGCTTTATAGAAGACTCCAACTTTTGTCTATCTCTGGATCTAGAAATGTTTTGAAGGTTTTCTCTGATGCTTGTTTTTATTTTATTCCCCACTACGCGTTGACTTTGAATTGTCCAGATTAATGATGGGTTTGTTTATGAGCCTCATTAGTTCCCTAGAGGTGCAACCCAACCAAGCGGACTACATGAAAATGGGATTTGTAGAAAGGCTAAGAGGGAAACCGTTAGGTATGGGCACCCTAACCACCTCAAGAACTGTCCAAAACTGAGCTTCTTAGGTTTTGGCTGTAGCCTTGATGTATCCAGAATTTGGTTCCTGTTTGGCCATGCCCTGTTCCTTAGACAGGAAAACGAGCAGAGTACGGTCAATTTGTTTTTCTATGGTTTGTTAGCATGTTCCTACACCCTTTTCTTGAAGGCCTGTACTGTTGGTGGTTAACCTTCAGCAGGCGAAATTGGAATATTACCATGAGCACTGTCATGACTGGCTGAGGTCTTTGGTGAACTTCAAACTTGGAACCTTTGTATAAATTAGTGTAGCGCTTTAAAAAATGCCATAAATGCCATAAATAAACTATAAAAATATAAAATGAAAATGTGAATGTGACCAGTGCTGTAATCTTCACAGTGCTCTTATGCCACTAATAGCACTAAAACATAAACAAAACCAACAATATCGGAATATAAAGTATAAAATATAAAATGAATGTGACAAGTGCTGTGGTCTACTCAGTGCTCTAATACCACTGGGTGAGAAATGAGACCTTAAATCAAAAAATAAAAGTGATAGTGTCACTCCAAACAATAAATAGATCAATAAATAGCAAGTGACGGTGCCACTTCAACTTCATTCAATGTCCAATTTTCTCATTGACATTCATCTATTCGAAGTGTTCTTGATAACCATGCATAGTGTGTATAGATAGTGCCACACGTGAACCAACACACTTCTTATCCACTTTGGCTGAAATGCCTGCTCACCTCCTTCCTGCGACCCCAAGGGGCCCACAAGCCTTTAGGATCACCCTGGATCCTCAAGATTCCTGGTATTGGCACCTTCCTGATATTCCTCCTATCAGGTCTCCTCCACTCCTTCACTGCTATGCCTCCCAGGTTCCTCACCACCGGTTGTCTGCAAGCTCTCTCTCACAAAGACAGTGAGTGGAAAAACAGATCCTCCATTGTGTAGTATTTCCAATCAGTAGGGTTTATTCATAGATAGTAATAACAGGTGACTTACATTCGGTTGTACAGTCTCAGTGTGTTCCTCTCAGGGTAAACTGCAACCTCTTAATAGTGACTTCCTGATAACCAGGAAAATGGCGTCCCACACCGGAAGTGCGACACTCCGGATACCGGAAGTAGCGTCTACGTTTTGCCTACGCGTTACGTCACGTACCTCGTGACTTCTTCTGCAGAAGAAGTCACGAGGTACGTGACGTAACGCGTAGGCAAAACGTAGACGCTACTTCCGGTATCCGGAGTGTCGCACTTCCGGTGTGGGACGCCATTTTCCTGGTTATCAGGAAGTCACTATTAAGAGGTTGCAGTTTACCCTGAGAGGAACACACTGAGACTGTACAACCGAATGTAAGTCACCTGTTATTACTATCTATGAATAAACCCTACTGATTGGAAATACTACACAATGGAGGATCTGTTTTTCCACTCACTGTCTTTGTGAGAGAGAGCTTGCAGACAACCGGTGGTGAGGAACCTGGGAGGCATAGCAGTGAAGGAGTGGAGGAGACCTGATAGGAGGAATATCAGGAAGGTGCCAATACCAGGAATCTTGAGGATCCAGGGTGATCCTAAAGGCTTGTGGGCCCCTTGGGGTCGCAGGAAGGAGGTGAGCAGGCATTTCAGCCAAAGTGGATAAGAAGTGTGTTGGTTCACGTGTGGCACTATCTATACACACTATGCATGGTTATCAAGAACACTTCGAATAGATGAATGTCAATGAGAAAATTGGACATTGAATGAAGTTGAAGTGGCACCGTCACTTGCTATTTATTGATCTATTTATTGTTTGGAGTGACACTATCACTTTTATTTTTTGATTTAAGGTCTCATTTCTCACCCAGTGGTATTAGAGCACTGAGTAGACCACAGCACTTGTCACATTCATTTTATATTTTATACTTTATATTCCGATATTGTTGGTTTTGTTTATGTTTTAGTGCTATTAGTGGCATAAGAGCACTGTGAAGATTACAGCACTGGTCACATTCACATTTTCATTTTATATTTTTATAGTTTATTTATGGAATTTATGGCATTTTTTAAAGCGCTACACTAATTTATACAGATTTTTACACTGATTAGGGTATTGGTTGGAGTGTCAGCAGCTTACTTACTAGGAGGGGGAACTGTCCATAGAAGCGCAGGAGGATCCATTATCATAAACTTGGAACCTTGTTTCCACCATCACTGTCTTTTGCCAACTTAATGTCCTGCTTTATGTCATGGCAGTCTACCATTACCTTGATGTCCTCTAGCCACCATGTTCTTCTCCTCCCGGTCCCTTTCCTTACCTTGCTCTCTTCCAGTCTTGCATAGCTTCTCTTCAGCTGAGTTTCTTAGGATATGGGCCCAAAAAATTGCATTTTCACACAAGTTCAGTACACTTTGGTCTCTTCTTAATTTTATTTTACTGACTCTATGGAGCCACAATCCAAAGAGTCATGATCCTTTTTTTTTTCGAGAGCCCTTGAAAGGGCAAACCTTTTTTTGCTTCATACTGGAGAACGGACCACACTTGAGTTTGTAGAAGCCTGTTCTTTGTGTCTAGAGGAAGATTGTTCCTAAAAAGCTCTTTCTGTCCCGAGAAACTTTGGTCATGGTGATGTCAACCTCTACTGAAGTCAAAGATCAACTAACCGACCACCCCATGGTGGTCCTCTTCTGTGGACCAGACTCTTGAGATATAGCAGATACTCCTCTATATTGGAAAAGGTGATAAAGATTTATTGTGATAATATTTTATGGAGGTTTTTTTTTTCCCTAATTGGCAAGATTGTGATTTTGAAAAAGGAAAGCTATTGCCCTGTCGACTTTAGAGTCATCCTTGGTGGAAATACCGAGTGGTTTCTAGGGAGACTTAGGATTGTTTGGAACACATCATAGTTACAGAAAGCAGATGTCCCTTGCAGGCTTCTAGAATGTATCGGTTTATGTTGTGTGTTAATTCTTACTTTAACGAACCGACAAATAAAGAGAATTCGATGGTGTGTGGGACTCTCTTGTGTATAGATATTCTAGAGGAGCAGTTGAAGAAGCACCACCATGCAAAAGTCTATGGAGGTTGATGTGGGGCAGAGCTCCGCAAAGGACGATTTGCTGTGCCCATCCAATGTTATAAAGTCGCGTTTTACTTCCAGGTCCGGCAAACCTGTCCAGTGCTTTTCTTTCTACTGGTGGACATGTCTGTGGAACAGAAGGTGAGGAACTGACCCATGGGTGAGAAGTACTGGTCCAGTCGTTGGGTTGAAAGTATAATTTATAGGAACTGAATGCTGGAAGCTGTGCCTGCAAAATGGGCAAAGGATAGTCACCAGCATTGCCTGTGGTCTCCAAGCAGCTGATCCTTTCCTTTCTATTAACCTACCAGGCTCTGTTCTGCATGGTGTCGCTTGGTGGAGGTGGCCAGATTGGTAGAAGAGCACAAGCAGTGGGGGCATAATTCCTTCCACTCACCCTATTCAATGGTGGGGCACACCCACAATGAGGCATATTTTCTCCTGCTGACACCAAGGCTGGAGCACTATTTCTCCCACTGCCATGAATTATGGGGCACTATTCCTTTCACTGACATCAATGGGGCACTTTTCCTCCCACCTACACCAATGACGGGGCACTATTCCATTGACTCCAATGAGAGGGCACTATTCCTTCCACTGACACCAACAATGAGGCACTATTCCTCCAATTGATACCAAGGACGGGGCACTATTCCTCTCACTGACACCAATGATGGGGCACTATTCCTTCCACCTACACTAAGGATGGGACACTATTCCACCAATGATGGGGCACTATTCCCCCCCACTGACACCAATGATGGGGCACTATTCCTCCCACTGACACCAATGATGGGGCACTATTCCTCCCTCTGACACCAATGATGGGACACTATTCCTCCCACTGACACCAATGACGGGGCACTACTCCTCCCACTGACACCAATAATGGGGCACTACCCCCCCCCCCACTGACGCCAATGATGGGGTACTATTCCCCCCACTGACACCAATGATGGGGTACTATTCCCCCCACTGACACCAATGATGGGGCACTATTCCTCCCACTGACACCAATGATGGGGCACTACTCCCCCCCCCCCCCCCAACTGACGCCAATGATGGGGCACTATTCCTCCCAGTGACACCAATGATGGGGCACTATTCCTCCCAGTGACACCAATGATGGGGCACTATTCCTCCCACTGACACCAATGAGGGGGCACTATTCCTCCCACTGACACCAATGAAGGGGCACTATTCCTCCCACTGACACCAATGACGGGGCACTATTCCTCCCACTGACACCAATGATGGGGCACTATTCCTCCCACTGACACCAATGATGGGGCACTATTCCTCCCACTGACACCAATGACGGGGCACTATCAATCAAGAAACAAAAATGGGTTTTGGTCAGTAGATGGCGCTGACAATCATAGGAGATAATTCAATGACGTGGAACACGGAGATGTCTCGCTGTAGCTGTGCGGGTGTCACATTCGTTCAGCAGACGTTGTATACATAGAGGCCCTTAGTACGTTATCTTGGAGGGGACAATAACTCTCCTGAGTGGCTCTAATGCCACCCCCTCCCATCAGTGGTAACTTACCTCCTCTACAAGGTGAGTCTGGGAAGGGTCTGCTGGGAATCAATCAAATGGAATCATTCCAACGAATATTAATATTTGATTGGCTGTGAAGAGTTCATCCACCTGACAGCCTCTTCTATCTCCCATCACTGAGATGTCTGTGCTGTGATCTCGGGTCTGTACACCCGCTGCCCCCATTAGGAGGGGTTCCCACCATCCCTGCTGCCCCATTATGAGGAGTTCCCACCATCCCTGCTGCCCCCATTCTGAGGAGTTCCCACCATCCCTGCTGCCCTTATGAGGGGTTCTCACCATTCCTGCTGTCCCCATTATGAGGGGCTCCCACCATCCCTGCTGTGCCCATTCTGATAGGTTCCCACTTTCTCTGCTGTCTCTATTCTGATGGGTTCCCACCATCCCTGCTATATCCATTCTGAGGGGTTCCCACCATCCCTGCTACCCCCATTATGAGGAGTTCCCACCATCCTTGCTGCCCCCATTATGAGGAGTTCCCACCATCCCTGCTGCCCCCATTATGAGGAGTTCCCACCATCCCTGCTGCCCCCATTATGAGGGGTTCCCACCATCTCTGCTGTCCATTATGAGAGGTTCCCACCATCCCTGCTGTCCCCATTATGAGGGGTTCTCACCATCCTTGATAAATATTTTGGTGTTAAATGCTTTTCATATTCTTTATTTATATATATAAAAAAAGTCAATCTACAGACATAAAACGTCAACCAATAAAATGCCTCCACCGTGTGTCCTGGTTCTGGACAGTTGGGTGTTCTCTAGTGTCTGGTTACGTGTGCTTCCTCTGGTGTTCAGTCAGATGTACTTTCCTTTTATACGTTTTCCCGCATACAGAACATGAAAACGGACGCTCTCCCGTGTGAATAGTCTGGTGTTCCCGGAGGTGAGCCTTCTGTGAGAAACATTTCCCACATTTCAAACATGAGTATGGCTTCTCGTCTGTGTGAGATCTCTGATGAGCAGTTAAAATCTCTTTCCGCACAAAGCTTTTCCCACACTCTGAGCAAGCATGCGGACGCACCCCAGTGTGAAGTATCTTGTGCCTGGCGAGACTCGCCTTCCATATGAAACTTTTCCCGCACTCAGAACACGTATAAGGACGCTCGCCCGTATGATGTCTCTGGTGCGCTAGGAGATACTGCTTCTCACTGAAACCTTTCCCACACTCTGAACATTGGAACGGCTTCTTACCAATGTGAAGTCTCATATGGAGGGTGAGGCCTCGATTTTGTGAAAAACATTTCCCGCACTCGGAACACGAATAAGGCTTTTCATTAGTGTGAGTTACTTTATGTCTATAGAGCTTCTTCTTTTTCTGGAACAGTTTCCCGCACTCTGGGCAGGGATATACATCAAGAGGAGGTACCGATGTCATACAGGCAGAAAATGTCATATCATCCATTTCAGTGACTGAAAATTCTGCGGGATCTGCTGGATCTTTGGACTGATCTTGAAATATTGGTTTGATATCTTCAGAAATTGAGCATGATTTATTAAAACCTTCGGCATGATCGGGGGAAACCCTTCCGTGGTACCATCTGCAACGTGTGGGTTTAAGAACAGGGTTCTGTCCTTGGTAATACTGCTCTGCGCTACAGTCTGAAGACGATATATGATGTCCCTCCAACGTAATCAGGAGATGGTTGTCATCTAGTGGGAAGACAAGATTTCATGATTATTTGATCCATTGCAGATAGGAGTTATATGTATTGGTCTAGTTATCGGTTGTATATCCCCCTCAAGAGAAGATGTTCCCAACAAATGAGGAGGAGATACTGGACACCATATGAAAGGTCCATCTCCATTCCTCAATATAACGTCATGTTCCCCACAAATGAGGAGGAGATACTGGACACCATATGAAAGGTCCATCTCCATTCCTCAATATAACGTCACGTTCCCAACCAATGAGGAGGAGATACTGGACACCATATGAAAGCTCCATCTCCATTCCTCAATATAACGTCATGTTCCCAACAAATGAGGAGGAGATACTGGACACCATATGAAAGGTCCATCTCCATTCCTCAATATAAAGTCACGTTCCCAACAAATGAGGAGGAGATACTGGACACCATATGAAAGGTCCATCTCCATTCCTCAATATAACGCCACGTTCCCAACAAATGAGGAGATACTGTATACCATATGAAAGGTCCATCTCCATTCCTCAATATAACGTCATGTTCCCAACAAATGAGGAGGAGATACTGGACACCATATGGAAGATCCATCTCCGTTCCTCAATATAACGTCACGTTCCCAACAAATGAGGAGGAGATACTGGATACCATATGAAAGGTCCATCTCCATTCCTCAATATATCGTCATGTTCCCAACAAATGAGGAGGAGATACTGTACACCATATGGAAGATCCATCTCCATTCCTCAATATAACATCATGTTCCCAACAAATGAGGAGGAGATACTTGACACCATATGAAAGGTCCATCTCCATTCCTCAATATAACGTCATGTTCCTAACAAATGAGAAGGAGATACTGGACACCATATGAAAGGTCCATCTCCATTCCTCAATATACGGTCATGTTCCCAACAAATGAGGAGGAGATACTGGACACCATATGAAAGGTCCATCTCCATTCCTCAATATAACGTCATGTCCCCTACAAATGAGGAGGAGATACTGGACACCATATGAAAGGTCCATCTCCATTCCTCAATATAACGTCATGTTCCCAACAAATGAGGAGGAGATACTGGACACCATATGAAAGGTCCATCTCCATTCCTCAATATAACATCATGTTCCCAACAAATGAGGAGATACTGGACACCATATGAAAGGTCCATCTCCATTCCTCAATATGACGTCATGTTCTCAACAAATGAGGAGGAGATACTGGACACCATATGAAAGGTCCATCTCTGTTCCTCAATAAATTTGTTTGTCCAGGAAATGATGGGGAGATGGACCTTTCATATGGTGTCCAGTATCTCCTCCTCATTTGTTGGGAACATGACGTTACAGTATGTAGAATTATACAACTGATTACTAGAGCTGTTTCTGCATTTATTACTCACCTGAGCTGATATCTAAAGATTCCTCCTCTTTCATTTCTGCCATCATCCCAACTTCCTCAATAGACTGCTGATCACCCCTCAAAGGTGCCTCCTCTTCCTCTTCATCCTCAACTTTTATATCCATATCATCTTCCCACTAAAGCAACACAAATGATTAAATGAAAATAGAGAGTACTAATAGACGAATACTATACATAATTTAACAAGGTCATACCTGGAGAATCGTGAGTCCTAGATCTTCATCCTCCTGCTGATGGTGAGGGATGGCGTGATCTTCCTGTGTGGAATCCCAGGAATACAGAGGATGAGGACATCTCTCTGGTGGGTTCCCATGACTGGATCCATCTACCTGATGATGGTGAGGGATGGTTTGACCTTCCTGTGTGGAATCCCGGGAATACAGAGGACCGGGACATTTCTCTGGTGGGTTCCCATGACTGGATCCATCTGTAGGAAACACACACACTGACTGAATCCATTGTTTCTATGTGTTTATCAGATGATGGGGGATCTAGGTGGAGCCTCCGTACTGCTCTCTCCTTTCCAATAAAGTCTCCTCTTACCCGGTGATGTGAGGGGCGGCTGATTGTCCATCATGACGTCCTTGTAGAGGTCCTTGTGTCCTTCTAAATACTCCCACTCCTCCATGGAGAAATAGACAGTGACACCCTGACACCTTATAGGAACCTGACACACACAATGATACAGTCACCATCCAGACACATCCCTTGTCTGTTACTGGAGAATGTCCCAGAATTCCCGGCACCGCTCACCTCTCCTGTCAGCAGCTCCATCATCTTCTTGGTGACTTCTAGAACCTTCTGCATGTTGTGTCTCTCAAGGGTTCGGAAATGAGGTATTGTGATGGCCACATGGTCACCAGGCATAACAACAGGAAAATTCTGTATTGAAAAAACAGACTTAAAGCCAAATAATCCTCCCAGAATCCTCCTCACCTCTCCGGTCAGGTCTGTGTTATTAATAGAGATGAGAGTGATGTCATGTGACCTCCCAGAATCCTCCTCACCTTTCCGGTCAGCAGGTAGATGATCTCCAGGCTGAGGTTTAGTATCTTCTCAGCCACGTGACTCCCATCGTCATCCATCATTGAGTTGGTCATATCATCTATCGTCTCTGTAGAGGAAAAATAAGATTCCCTTTGGGTGGACAGTTGGTCCTGAAAACGTAAAAAAAAAATACTGTTCTTGGTTTCTGGACTGTGCCGGCACTATGGTCATTCAAGAAGCAGCTCTTTTTATTGGTACCCACTCAACAAACCAGGCTGCAAGAGGCTCGGTGTTCAAGCAATGCTTCTCTACACATAGGGCAGAGCTCGGTATCTCCGGGGCACCCCGTGTCTCCAACTATGCCTCTGTGCACCCCTTGTCTCTGGTGCACACCAGTGTCTCCATTACACCTCAGTGTCTTTGATGCACCCCTGTGTCTCTGATGCCCCCTCTGTCTACAGGGCACCCTCATGTCTCTGATGCACCCGTGTCTACAAAGCACACCCGTGTCTCCAATGCACACCCGTGTCTACAAAGCACACCCGTGTCTCCAATGACCCCCTCTGTCTCCAATGCACACCTCTGTCTCCAATGCACACCTCTGTCTCCAATGCACACCTCTGTCTCCAATGCACACCTCTGTCTACAATGCACACCTCTGTCTACAATGCACACCTCTGTCTACAATGCACACCTCTGTCTCCAATGCACACCTCTGTCTCCAATGCACACCTCTGTCTCCAATGCACACCTCTGTCTACAATGCACACCTCTGTCTACAATGCACACCTGTGTCTCCAATGCACACCTGTGTCTCCAATGCCCCCCTCTGTCTCCAATGCACACCTCTGTCTCCAATGCACACCTCTGTCTCCAATGCACACCTCTGTCTACAATGCCCCCCTCTGTCTCCAATGCACACCTGTGTCTCCAATGCCCCCCTCTGTCTCCAATGCACACCTCTGTCTACAATGCACACCTCTGTCTCCAATGCACACCTCTGTCTCCAATGCCCCCCTGTGTCTCCAATGCACACCTCTGTCTCCAATGCACACCTCTGTCTCCAATGCCCCCCTCTGTCTCCAATGCCCCCCTCTGTCTCCAATGCACACCTCTGTCTCCAATGCACACCTGTGTCTTCAATGCACACCTCTGTCTCCAATGCACCCCCATGTCTCCAGGGCACCTCCGTGTCTCCAATGCACCCTCTTCTCTCCAATGCACCCCTGTGTCTCCAATGCACTCCCGTTTCCAGGGCACCACCGTGTCTCCGATGCACCCCCGTGTCTCTGATGCACCACCGTGTTTCCAGGACACCCATGTGTCTCCGATGCACCCCCATGTCTCCAGGGCACCCCCGTGTCTCCGATGCACCCCTGTGTCTTTGATGCACCCCGTGTCCCCGATGCACCCTGGTGTTTCCAGGGCACCCCCATGTCTCCGATGCACCCTCATGTTTCCAGGGCACCCCCATGTCTCCAATGCACCCCCGTGTCTCCGATGAACCCCCATGTCTCCGATGCACCCCCGTGTTTTAAGGGCACCCCTGTGTCTCTGATGCACCCCCCGTGTTTCAAGGGCACTCCCGTGTTTCCAGGGCACCCCCGTGTCTCTGATGCACCCATGTCTCCAATGCACCCCCATGTGTCTGATGCACCTCCTTGTTTTTAGGGCACCTTGCGTCTCTGATGCACTCCTGTGTCTCCGATGCACCCCTGTGTTTCCAGGGCACCCCCATGTCTCTGATGCACCCCCATTTCTCCAATGCACCCCCAAGTTTCCAGGGCACCCCTGTGTCTCCGATGCACCCCCGTTTTTCCAGGGCACCCCCTTGTTTCCAGGGCACCCCGGTGTCTCCAATGTACCCCCATGTCTCCGATGCACCCTCGTGTTTCCAGGGCACCCCCATGTCTCCGATACACCCCCGTGTTTCCAGGGCACCCCCATGTCTCCGATACACCCCCGTGTTTCCAGGGCACCCCCATGTCTCTGATGCACCCCGTGTTTCCAGGTCACCCGTGTCTTCCAGGTCACACAGCCTCCGGCACACTCACGCACACACTAAGATTGTCCGCTCTCAGTGGACGCAGTCCCCAGTCTGTGACAGTAAATATCTGAATCTAATACATTGTATTTCGTGACCCAGAAGACTCTTTGTTTTCCTATTGATGTTCCGGATGAACCTCTGGCAGCAATTTTCTGGCTGAACCTGGGAAATTATTATAAATGGTGTATTACTACATCAATGTCCACACTTCTTACCTCTTCTGCTGCCAGTTCCAGCAATGGCTCCCTCCACTTCCTCCACACTCCTCTCACCCGAAACTTCCTCCTTATACTCTGACATCACTTCCTGTCTGCGTGCTTTGCAATGCAACGTATGACCTGCAGCTTTACTATCCTCATGGAAATTGATCTCTGGATTTCCACGTTTTCTTCATCCTTCTCTTCTTGTTCACATCCACATTATAGCTTATTAAAAATTATAACAAACAATTTTAATTCCAAATTTTTAATTTTTTTTGTATTTCTGAAAAATTTAAAACTCACCCAAGAGCGCAGAGAACACGAGCAAAAATATTATATATGGGAAAAAACCCTTAGGCTGGCCATACACTATTCAATTTTCTGCCCGATTTCCTTTAGATTTACCTTCAACTATGTAGTGCAAGGGCCTAATTGGATACAATTGAAAGTGTGGTTTAGGTTTGACCTCATATTATATGGTTTTTGGTAAATCTAAAGCAAAATTTTCAAGAAAATTGTATAGTGTGTGGCCAGCCTTACTCGTTCATGTGGGGTCAATATCCATTTGCCCTCCTTATTGATAATGAGATAAGACCCTCACCTACAGACCCCCCACAACCACCAGGCCAGGGTTGTGGTGAAGAGGTCCTTGTCCTCATCAACATTGGAATAAGATGCCTTGAGGGCATGTGGCCTGGTATGGCTTAGGAAGGTGACAGTGGGCACACCCTTGCAACATTCCCTTGCCTGGCCACACAGGCTGTATGTTGGAAATTTGGGGGAGGGTCCATAAAGACATGGTTTGACATGCATGAGCATGTTTGGGGTAAAGGAACTTGACTGGCCAGCTGAGCAGCTGCATCCAAGCCTTACAACACCAAGTGCAATGCAAAGCGTCGGATGCCGTGGTGTAAAGCACGCCGCCACTGGACTCTAGAGCAGTGGAGACGTGTTCTCTGGAGTGATCAATCACGCTTCTCCGTCTGGCAGTCCACTGGGCGTGTCTGGGTTGGGCAATTGCCATGAGAACGGTACTTGCCTGACTGCATTGTGCCAAGTTTGGTAGAGGGGGGATTATGGTGTGGGGTTGTTTTTCAGGGGTTGGGCTTGGTCCCCTAGTTCCAGTGAAGGGAACTCTTAAGGCGACATTTTGGACAATTTTATGCCCCCAACTTTGTGGGAAGAGTTTGGGGATGGCCCCTTCCTGTTCCAACATGACTGCACACCACTGCACAAAGCAAGGTCCATAAAGACATGGAGGAGCCAGTTTGGGGTGGAGGAACTTGACTGGCCTGCACAGAGTCCTGACCTCAACCCCATAGAACACCTTTGGGATGAATTAGAGTGGAGACTGTGAGCCAGGCCTCCTCCCCCGACATCAGTGCCTGACCTGACAAAGGTGCTTCTGGAAGAATGGTCCAACCTTCCCATAGACACCCTCCTAAACCTTGTGGACGGCCTTCCCAGAAGAGTTGAAGCTGTTATAGCTGCAAAGGGCGGGCCAACTCAATATTGAACCCTACAGACTAAGACTGGGGGACCATTAAAGGTCATGTGTGTAGAAAGGCCAGCCGATCAATACTTGGGGCAATATAGTGTGTTAATGAGTATGGAGGTGCACAGGTGAAGTGGTACACGTTATGTAATGGGGGTTGCAGAGGTAAAGAAGCACAAGTTATGGGATGGGAAGGTGTACAGGTGAAGGGGTATGTTTTATGGGATGGGGAGGTGGACAGGTGAAGGGGTACATGTTATGGGATGGGGAGGTGGACAGGCGAAGGGGTACGTGTTATGGGATGGGGAGGTGTACAGGTGAAGGAGTACGTGTTATGGGATGGGGAGGTGTAGAGGTGAAGGGGTACGTGTTATGGGATGGGGAGGTGTACAGGTGAAGGGGTACATGTTATGGGATGGGGAGGTGGACAGGTGAAGGGATACGTGTTATGGGATGGGGAGGTGTACAGGTGAAGGGGTACATGTTATGGGATGGGGAGGTGGACAGGTGAAGGGGTACGTGTTATGGGATTGGGAGGTGGACAGGTGAAGGGGTACATGTTATGGAATGGGGAGGTGGATGGTGAAGGGGTACGTGTTATGGGATGGGGAGGTGAACAGGCGAAGGGGTACGTGTTATGGGATGGGGAGGTGAACAGGCGAAGGGGTACGTGTTATGGGATGGGGAGGTGGACAGGCAAAGGGGTACGTGTTATGGGATGGGGAGGTGGACAGGTGATGGGGTACATTTTGTGGGATGGGGAGGTGGACAGGTGAAGGGGTACGTGTTATGGGATGGGGAGGTGAACAGGCGAAGGGGTACGTGTTATGGGATGGGGAGGTGGACAGGTGAAGGGGTACGTGTTATGGGATGGGGAGGTGGACAGGCGAAGGGATACGTGTTATGGGATGGGGAGGTGGACAGGCGATGGGGTACATTTTGTGGGATGGGGAGGTGGACAGGTGAAGGGGTACGTGTTATGGGATGGGGAGGTGTACAGGTGGAGTACGTGTTATGGGATGGGGAGGTGTAGAGGTGAAGGGGTACGTGTTATGGGATGGGGAGGTGTAGAGGTGAAGGGGTACATGTTATGGGATGGGGAGGTGGACAGGTGAAGGGATACGTGTTATGGGATGGGGAGGTGGACAGGTGAAGGGATACGTGTTATGGGATGGGGAGGTGGACAGGTGAAGGGGTACGTGTTATGGGATGGGGAGGTGAACAGGCGAAGGTGTACGTGTTATGGGATGGGGAGATGAACAGGCGAAGGGGTACGTGTTATGGGATGGGGAGGTGGACAGGCGAAGGGGTACGTGTTATGGGATGGGGAGGTGGACAGGCGAAGGGGTACGTGTTATGGGATGGGGAGGTGCACAGGCGAAGGGGTACGTGTTATGGGATGGGGAGGTGCACAGGTGAAGGGGTACGTGTTATGGGATGGGGAGGTGGACAGATGAAGGGATACGTGTTATGGGATGGGGAGGTGGACAGGGGAAGGGATACGTGTTATGGGATGGGGAGGTGAACAGGCGAAGGTGTACGTGTTATGGGATGGGGAGGTGAACAGGCGAAGGAGTACGTGTTATGGGATGGGGAGGTGAACAGGCGAAGGTGTACGTGTTATGGGATGGGGAGGTGAACAGGCGAAGGGGTACGTGTTATGGGATGGGGAGGTGGACAGGCGAAGGGGTACGTGTTATGGGATGGGGAGGTGGACAGGCGAAGGGGTACGTGTTATGGGATGGGGAGGTGGACAGGCGAAGGGGTACGTGTTATGGGATGGGGAGGTGTACAGGCGAAGGGGTACGTGTTATGGTATGGGGAGGTGGACAGGTGAAGGGATACGTGTTATGGGATGGGGAGGTGGACAGGTGAAGGGGTACGTGTTATGGGATGGGGAGGTGGACAGGTGAAGGGGTACGTGTTATGGGATGGGGAGGTGAACAGGCGAAGGTGTACGTGTTATGGGATGGGGAGGTGAACAGGCGAAGGGGTACGTGTTATGGGATGGGGAGGTGGACAGGCGAAGGGGTACGTGTTATGGGATGGAGGTGGACAGGCGAAGGGGTACGTGTTATGGGATGGGGAGGTGGACAGGCGAAGGGGTACGTGTTATGGGATGGGGAGGTGGACAGGCGAAGGGGTACGTGTTATGGGATGGGGAGGTGCACAGGTGAAGGAGTACATGTTATGGGATGGGGAGGTGCACAGGTGAAGGGGTACGTGTTATGGGATGGGGAGGTGCACAGGTGAAGGGGTACATGTTATGGGATGGGGAGGTGGACAGGTGAAGGGGTACGTTTTATGGGATGGGGAGATGGACAGGTGAAGGGGTACGTGTTATGGAATGGGGAGGTGGATAGTAAAGGGGTACGTGTTATGGGATTGGGAGGTGGACAGGTGAAGGGGTACATGTTATGGAATGGGGAGGTGGATGGTGAAGGGGTACGTGTTATGGGATTGGGAGGTGGACAGGTGAAGGGGTACGTTTTATGGGATGGGGAGGTGGATAGGTAAATGGGTACGTTGTATGGGATGGGGAAGTGTACAGGTGAAGGGATACGTGTTATGGGATGGGGAGGTGGGGAGGTGAAGGGGTACGTTATGGGATGGGGAGGTGGACAGGTGAAGGGGTACATTTTATGGGATGGGGAGGTGGACAGGTGAAGGGGTATATGTTATGGTATGGGGAGGTGGACAGGTGAAGGGGTACATGTTATGGGATGGGGAGATGGACAGGTGAAGGGATACGTGTTATGGGATGGGAAGGTGACAGGTGAAGGGGTACGTGTTATGGGATGGGGAGGTGACAGGTGAAGGGGTACATTTTATGGGATGGGGAGGTGGACAGGTGAAGGGGTACATGTTATGGTATGGGGAGGTGGACAGGTGAAGGGGTACATGTTATGGTATGGGGAGGTGGACAGGTGAAGGGGTACATGTTACGGTATGGGGAGGTGGACAGGTGAAGGGGTACATGTTATGGGATGGGGAGGTGGACAGGTGAAGGGGTACGTTTTATGGGATGGGGAGATGGACAGGTGAAGGGGTACATATTATGTTAGTTTCTTTTAAAATTCATCATTAAAAAGGAAACTATTAACAATAAAATCCACTTCAAACCTCCACAACTAAGAATTGGATTTATTGCGGTATCTATGCCAAAAGAACAAGCTTTTACTCAAACAACGTTTATAAACAAGGTTACATAATTGTACATACAAGTCAACAGTTCGGCACGAGTAATTATCCTTAGTCAAAATGTCCACCATGTCCAACATTACCGGAACCCGTGTAGGGCTGGGTGGGTAGACTTGAGCCGGTCACATAACATCCATGTGGTTCCCCCTATTTCGTAGCAACATTATCAGCAATCCTTAATAAGAATAGTCACCATGTCATTGGGGGGTAAAGTCCAGTGATGGACCTGCCAGGGTATAGGTCACGTGACAGGAACTGGACCACTGTCAGCCAATCACTGAAAGCTGCAGCTAGTTCAAAAGACTAATGTAATGATCAACATACCATGGTACAGACACCGGGCACTGGAGGTGTGCCAAAATAAAAGCCAGAGAAGGAGACTTTCAGCCAAGTTTAAATGATGGAGGAGCACGTGAAGGACCTTTGCCAAGGAGATGATGGTCCTACATGGTACAATGAGCAGTCTTGTAGGAGGTAACAATGGAGACTCTGTGAAGCTTAAGGCTCTGAATAATGGTGTACTCCTTCTATGTAGTGTTACAGGAGTGGCTGAATAGGTGTATGTAGAAGTCTGATTGTAGTTCTGACTTCAGATATATTTTGTATTATAGACAGCCCGAGTGGTAAAGGGCCAAAAGAAACATCCCCTCTGGACTCCAAACGCTCCACTATGTCTTTCTAAATCACCACCACCTTGTAGATTGTAAGATTGCTTGGCAAATGTCCTCTTCTCCTTGTGTTCAAGAAGGATTCTCCACTTGTGTTTGAGAAGGCTCCACTTTTTCTCTCGTGTTCGGAAGGGACTTCTGCTTGTGTTCGGAAATTTGCCTCTTCTTTTGACCAGCAAGGTTGCTCTTCTCCCCTTGGGTTCTGGAAAGGTCCTATTTGCCTCCTACATTCAGGAAGGGTAATCTTTATCCTTTTAGGTTAATTAAGGGTCCTCCTCTCCTCTCGAGTTCAGAAACAGTCATCTTCTCCTCTTAAATTCAGGAAGGGTTCTCTTCTCATCTTAAGTTTGGGAAGGGTCTTCTTCAGCTCTAAAGCTTGAGAAGGGTCCTCTTCCTCTCTTAAGTTTATGAAGGGTCCTCTTAAGTTCCGGAAGGGCCCTCTTCTCCTCTTAAGTTCGGAAAGGGCCATCTTCTCTTCATAAGTTCAGGAAGTGCCCTCTTCTCTTCTTACGTTCGGGAAAGGTCCTCTTCTTCTCTTAAGGTCGGGAAGTGTCCTCTTCTCCTCTTAAGGTCGGGAAGGGTCCTCTTCCCCACTTAAGTTCGGGAAGGAGAACTCTTCACCTCTTAAGTTCAGGAAGGGTCTTCTCCCCCTTTTAAACTCAGAAAGGGTCCTCTTCTAATCTTAAGTTTTAGAAGGGGTCACTTCTCCTCTTGTGTTCGGGAGGAATCGTCTTCTCCTCTTAAGTTTGGGAAGGTTTGTCTTCTCTTCTTAAGTATGGGAAGGGTCCTCTTAAGTTCAGGAAGGGTCCTCTTCTTCTTTTAATTTTAGGAAGGGTCCTCTTCCCTTCTTGAGTTCAGGAAGGGTACTCTTCTTCTTTTAATTTTAGGAAGGGTCCTCTTCCCTTCTTGAGTTCAGGAAGGGTACTCTTCTTCTTTTAATTTTAGGAAGGGTCCTCTTCCCTTCTTGAGTTCAGGAAGGGTCCTCTTCTCTTCTTGAGTTCAGGAAGGGTCCTCTTCTCTTCTTGAGTTCAGGAAGGGTCCTCTTCTCTTCTTGAGTTCAGAAAGGGTCCTCTTTCCTTCTTGAGTTCAGGAAGGGTCCTCTTCCCTTCTTGAGTTCGGCTAGGCTGCTCCTCTCCCCTTGGGTTCTGGAAGGGTCCTATTTGCCTCCTACATTCAGGAAGGATTATCTTCATCCTCTTAAGTTAGGTAAGGGTCCTCCTCTCCTCTTGAGTTAAGAAAGGGTCATCTTCTCCTTTTAAGTTCGGGAAGGGTCCTCTTCTCCTCTTAAGTTTAGGAGGGGTCCTGTTCTCCTCTTGTGTTCTGGAAGGGTCCTCTCCCCTCTTAAGTTTGAGAAGGGTACTCTTTTCTCCTTGTGTATGGGAAGGGCCCTCTTCTCTTAAGTTCAGGAAGGTTCATCTTCTCCTCTTAAATTCGGGAAGGTTCATCTCCTTTTGTGTTCAGGAAGGGTTTTTTTCCTTCTCATATTTGTTTGGCTCTTCTTCTCCACTTATGTTTAGTAAGGGTCCTCTTCTCCCTTGTGTTGAAAAGGGGACCTCTTCTCTTGTGCTAGGGAAGGATTCTTGAGTCTGGAAAGGTTCTTCTCCTCTTTTGTCCTGTTTCTCTCCATGCTATGGTTGGCGTCCATAATTTTTCCATTATAATTTGATGTACAGAGCTGCGTAGTATATTTTTTTTCTATAGAAGCAAAAAATAAAATAGAGGCCTGACCCTTTGCAGACTACTGTAGATATGGATCTGACAAAAGTACATCTAAGACTTCTGTTTGCCAAGAAAAAAAATGCTAATAAAAAGCTTGCTCTCCACTGGAAAACCAAACTCCCCCAAAAGTTTCTTATATCTCATAGGGCTTCAGTGGTGAGATCTCTGACCTGATCTCCTGGTCTACACACATGCTATGACTATTTATAGGGGATCCTAGTCTCCTGTTTATGGTCATTTTAGTTTTCAGTACAGAATATAGAATCCAACAAATGAGGAGATACTGGACACCATATGGAAGGTCCATTTCCATTCCTCAATATAACATCATGTTCCCAACAAATGAGGAGGAGATATTGGACAGCATATGAAAGGTCCATCTCCAATCCTCAATATAATGTCATGTCCCCAACTAATGAGGAGGAGATACTGGACACCATATGGAAGGTCCATCTCCATTCCTCAATATAACGTCATGTTCCCAATCAATGAGGAGGAGATACTGGACACCATATGGAAAGTCCATCTCCATTCCTCAATATAACGTCATGTTCCCAACAAATGAGGAGGAGATACTGGACACCATATGAAAGGTCCATCTCCATTCCTCAATATAACGTCATGTTCCCAACAAATGAGGAGGAGATACTGGACACCATATGGAAGGTCCATCTCCATTCCTCAATATAACGTCATGTTCCCAACAAATGAGGAGGAGATACTGGGCACCATATGAAAGGGTTGGTACTCCACCAAATTCCTCGGTGAAGTGGGCAGGAACATTGGCAGAAGCTTCGCCAAGAAGAACTCATTGATGTCCCCAGGAGATAAAGAGCCAGAAGGTGACTTAGTCTATCATGTCTACTCCATGTAAAGGGTTTCCTTCACTCGAAGCAGCAATGTGCTTCCCGCAAGCACGGCGTTTTAAATGCTTGTTAAGGCTTTCCTTTTGGGTAAAAAATCTGCCACAGCTGGGGCACGAGAAGGGCTTTTCCCCCGTGTGAACCCTCAGGTGCCTGAGGAGATGTGTCTTTGTGGTGAACGATTTCTCGCACTCGAAGCAGGCAAATGGCTTCTCCCCGGTGTGAGCCTTCTGGTGTCTCTGCAGCTTCTTCCTTGTTATGAACAGTTTCCCGCACTCTAGGCATGGGAAGGTCTTCTCGCCGGAATGGCTTCTCAGGTGTATGTCAAACTGCGACTTGGTTGGAAAGGACAGCTCGCACTCCGTGCATGAAAAGATCTCCTCGGCAGCATGGATTTTGCGATGAAGGGCGAGGGCAGACTTCAGGCGGAAGTCTTTCCCGCACTGTGGACAAGGAAATGGACGCTCGCCTGTATGAATCAGGCGGTGATGGATCAGGTTACCTTTCTGCTTGAAGCTTCTCCCGCACTCTATGCACGTATATGGCATTTCGCCCGTGTGCGTTCGCCGGTGCATGTTGAGCGTACTTTTTGCCGTAAATCCTTTCCCACAATCCTGACAAGAAAATGGAGTCTCTCCGGTGTGTCCCCTCAGATGAGTCATCAGATACGTTTTTCGTGTGAAGCACTGGCCGCATTCTGTGCATAAATAAGGCTTCTCACCCGTGTGACTCCTCAGATGTTGGACCAGGTCCGACTTCTCTTTGAAAGATTTGTCGCACTCTGGACATGAATAGGGGCGCTGCCCAGTGTGATAGCGTTGGTGCCTGGCCAGATGCGATTTGGATGTGAAACATTTCCCGCACTCTGTACATAGAAAAGGGCGCTCGCCCGTGTGCATCCTCTGATGGACAATAAGATCGGACTTATTTCTAAAGCATTTATCGCATTCGGAACAACCGTGTTTGAGGGGCTGAGATTTATCAGAATAGTTGTCAGGGTTGGAAGGATCTAGTGATCCATCGACGTGACTGAGTCGGCTATGGGTAACAGGGTTTCCTCCTGGAGAGATGCCACCGTCTTCTTCATAATCGTCAGCTGAGGTATCCTGGACATAACGCCCATCTGTAGGGAAAGAACGTTTTTCACATTAAAACATTTTCATCTTTTGTGAGAGTCATGTACAATGTCAAGTATTTCACTGAACTCAACATGGAATGAGAAACACCTGGAACACCAATGTGTACAGAGCATGCCAAGTCATGGTGGATGTTCATGAAGGACATCATGGTGAAGAATGCAGATATACCTATCTCCAACTCATTTGTTGGGAACATGACGTTATATTGAGGAATGGAGATGGACCTTTCATATGGTGTCCAGTATCTCCTCATTTGTTGAGAACATGACGTTATATTGAGGAATGGAGATGGACCTTTCATATGGTGTCCAGTATCTCCTCCTCATTTGTTGGGAACATGACGTTATATTGAGGAACGGAGATGGACCTTTCATATGGTGTCCAGTATCTCCTCCTCATTTGTTGGGAACATGATGTTATATTGAGGAACGGAGATGGACCTTCCATATGGTGTCCAGTATCTCCTCCTCATTTGTTGGGAACATGATGTTATATTGAGGAATGGAGATGGACCTTCCATATGGTGTCCAGTATCTCCTCCTCATTTGTTGGGAACATGACGTTATATTGAGGAATGGAGATGGACCTTCCATATGGTGTCCAGTATCTCATTTGTTGGGAACATGATTTTATATTGAGGAATGGAGATGGATCTTTCATATGGTGTCCAGTATCTCCTCCTCATTTGTTGGGAACATGACGTTATATTGAGGAATGGAGATGGACCTTTCATATGGTGTCCAGTATCTCCTCCTCATTTGTTGGGAAAATGACGTTATATTGAGGAATGGAGATGGACCTTTCATATGGTGTCCAGTATCTCCTCCTCATTTGTTGGGAACATGACGTTATATTGAGGAATGGAGATGGACCTTTCATATGGTGTCCAGTATCTCATTTGTTGGGAACATGATGTTATATTGAGAAATGGAGATGGACCTTCCATATGGTGTCCAGTATCTCATTTGTTGGGAACATGATTTTATATTGAGGAATGGAGATGGACCTTTCATATGGTGTCCAGTATCTCCTCCTCATTTGTTGGGAACATGACGTTATATTGAGGAATGGAGATGGACCTTTCATATGGTGTCCAGTATCTCCTCCTCATTTGTTGGGAACATGATGTTATATTGAGGAATGGAGATGGACCTTTCATATGGTGCCCAGTATCTCCTCCTCATTTGTTGGGAACATGACGTTATATTGAGGAATGGAGATGGACCTTTCATATGGTCATCCTTTCTGAACTAATTTGGCATTTACAAAACTAATAATCCAATCTCATTCCATCAGATGTTCTACAGATCTGCTGGTTCTCAGTCACCTTCCATCAGTAGACTTTTCTTAGACACAAAGAAGTTAAAAAAAATGTGAAAAGTTACCTGAGCTGATGTTTAGAAAAGGTTCCTCCACTTTGACTGTCACCACCGTCCCATCCTCCTCTGCAGATTGCTGATCAACCATAACATAGGCGTCTTCTTCTTCCTCTTTGACCTTAACCTTCATATCCATCGGTTTGCCATCCTAAAGTCACAGAACGATAAAAAAAAGCATTAACACTCATAGCCAAGCCCCAAGTAGAGCAATAGAAGATCACATTGTATCGGTTTCTTTAGATTTGAACAAACCTCGTGAGGTTCCTGTGACCCGTCTTGGAGATTAAAAGGACTTCTACTGCTTGGTGACTCCACCATGGCTTTCATTTGTCCTTCTGAAAGTTTCTCCATCACATCGACCTCCTCGCACTCCTCTTTGATCTCTTGTTTTACAATGATATTAAAAGTGCTTGGGCTATCATTCTGTAAATGTAACAAAATATTTACGTTAATTTTAATAATGTTGCTAAGGTGGAGAACGTATTGTCACTGTTGGTCTTTGTTCTTCATACGTATACCTGATGATGGTGGGGGATGGTGTGATCTTCCTGTGAGGAATCCTGAGGACGCGGACATCTCTCTGGTGGGTTCCCATGACTGGATCCATCCACCAGATGATGGTGAGGGATGGTGGGACCTTCCTGTGAGGAATCCCGGGAATCCAGAGGACGGGGACATCTCTCTGGTGGGTTCCCATGACTGGATCCATCTGTAGGAAACACACACACTGACTGAATCCATTGTTTCTATGTGTTTATCAGATGACGGGGGATCTAGGTGGATCCTCCGTACTGCTCTCTCCTTTACAATAAAGTCTCCTCTTACCCGGTGATGTGAGGGGCGGCTGATTGTCCATCATGACGTCCTTGTAGAGGTCCTTGTGTCCTTCTAAATACTCCCACTCCTCCATGGAGAAATAGACAGTGACATCCTGACACCGTATAGGAACCTGACACACACAATGATACAGTGAAACATCCCAGAATCCTCCTCACCTCTCCGGTCAGGTCTGTTTTATTAATAGAGATGAGAGTGATGTCATGTGACCTCCCAGAATCCTCCTCACCTCTCCGGTCAGGTCCGTGTTTTAATAATAGAGATGAGAGTGATGTCATGTGACCTCCCAGAATCCTCCTCACCTCTCCGGTCAGGTCTGTGTTTTAGTAATAGAGATGATTGATGTCATGTGACCTCCCAGAATCCTCCTCACCTCTCCGGTCAGGTCTGTGTTTTATTAATAGAGACGAGAGTGATGTCATGTGACCTCCCAGAATCCTCCTCACCTCTCTGGTCAGGTCTGTGTTTTATTAATAGAGATGAATGATGTCATGTGACCTCTCAGAATCCTCCTCACCTCTCCGGTCAGGTCTGTGTTTTATTAATAGAGATGAATGATGTCATGTGACCTCTCAGAATCCTCCTCACCTCTCCGGTCAATGTACAGCGCTGCGGTATATGTCAGAGCTATATAAATGTATAATAATAATAGTGTGTGACTGTGGGGGAGTCTAAGCTCCTCTGGTACAGAGACTAATGTGACTGGCTCAGTGTTCTCTGTACAGCTCTACAGCATATGGAAGAGCTATTAAAACAAATAAAATGATTATATTATCCTGTGGGTGTTAATGTGCATCTGCCGGAGATAGAAGACATCACGGTGAAGATGGAGGAAGAGGACGGACGTGACGATGGAGGAAGAGGACGGACGTGACGATGGAGGAAGAGGACGGGATGTGACGATGGAGGAAGAGGACGGGACGTGACGATGGAGGAAGAGGACGGGACGTGACGATGGAGGAAGAGGACGGGACGTGACGATGGAGGAAGAGGACAGACATGATGGTGGAGGAAGAGGACAGACATGATGGTGGAGGAAGAGGACGGACATGATGGTGGAGGAAGAGGACGTGACGATGGAGGAAGAGGACGGACATGATAGTGGAGGAAGAGGATGATGGATGGAGGAAGAGGATGGACATGATGGTGGAGGAAGAGGACGGATATGATGGTGGAGGAAGAGGACGGATATGACGATAGAGGAAGAGGACGGACATGATAGAGGAAGAGGATTGACATGACTATGGGGGAAGAGGATGGATGGGATGATGGAGGAAGAGGACGGACAGGACGGTGGAGGAAGAAGCCAGATATGAGAATGGAGGAAGAGGATGGACATGACAATGGAGGAAAAGGACGGACATGACAATGGGGGAAGAGGATGGATGGGACGATGGAGGAAGTGGATGGACATGACGATGGAGGAAGAGGACGGACGTGATGTTGGGTTACTGGGTGTACATATAAAATCAGATCCCATTACCTCTTCTGCTGCCAGTTCCAGCAATGTCTCCTCTCTACTTCCTCCCAACTCACCTCTCACCCGGAACCTCCTGTCTGCATGTTTGTGACATCACTTCCTGTCATGAGATCAGCACCTAGTGGAGAATATAGGAACAGCAAATCTCGGTCAGCACCACGCCAATGTTTCTGCTCCACCAGAGGTGATTGGCGCTGTATTAGCGCATTTCCAACAACTACCAATCAGCGCCGTCTATGATACTTCTTTATTTGCAGTAAACGTTCCTCAACATTCTGCTGGAACTTTGTGTATTAGTTCTGTTTGGTGCATGAAGAAGGGGGGGCACCCAAAACCGGTCCCGACAATTTGGATGTTGGGGGCCAATAAAAATAATTTGGTCAACTGTCCCAATAGTTCAGAAAATAGGAATCCGGGTCAGAGTAGTACCACAATTCCCAATGTCCAGCTCACAGCCAATACGGACTACAAGTCCCAGCAGTCCCAATATTTAGCCAGTAGGGAACTACAAGTCTCAGCAAGCAGCACCAGTGTCCAGATAGCAGCTCACAGTCAATACGGCCTAAAAGTCACAGCAGTACCATTGACCGACCTTCAAAAAGGTTGTGATATGTGTAGGCCATAGGTGGGGGTGACAATGTCCCAGGGACTAAGACATTGAAGTGAATGCAATCAGAGAACTGAACCCAAAATGGTGGTGCCAAGGTGCTGTCTGCCCTCTCTCCTTCACTTTGTTAGGGTGTTGTCGCGCACCTCTGAGGGTGGACAGTGTTTCTGATGTTTTCTTGGTGGTAGGTTACAAATTCTTGGTGCTCAAGTCATGAAGACCAAGCACGTAGTTTTGGTTAAAGTTTTAACATCGGTATTGCTATTTTTGTCCAAGGTCTCCTTCACGAGGCTGCTTTGGGTCGTACACCATCAGGAATGAATGTACAGTATATCTCAGGTGGGTTCCACAATTATTTGTGATCAGCTGTGGCCATTACAAATCAATGACGAGTGGACAACGCCACCATGGCTGTTCACGTGTAAACGGATATCGGAGGTGGTACGTAGCACTTATGGTGCCGCTCAAGTCTGGGGGAACCACTTCACTGGATTTACTGGAAGCCAGGGTTCTGGCGTGTCCCTCCAGAAGGCTTACTTGTATGAATGGAATGATCTCCTGACCAGCCCATGTAGACAAAAAATAAGAGGCAACTTCATCCTACATGTCTCCACCAAAACCACACCTTCTAACTAATTTCACCCCGCTGACACGATTTGCCCCGCCCATCAGGAGCTTAGTCAGGGGTCGTGAGTGGGGTGAAATGCATCAGTTGTAGTTTTAGTGGAGACATGTAGGCTGAAGCCGCCTCTTATTATTTTGCCTACACAAGCTGGTCAGGAGAGTGGCTATCCTTCCATAAATACGGACATCGAAGGTGTTCCCTGAGATTAGAGACACATAACCGCCTCTTCCAGCAGGTTCATCTAAGCATCAGAACCCGCAAAGGCTTTCCAGAATTCCACTCATGTGAGGAGTCACACACTGATGGAAGAGTTAAAAGTTCAGTTGTTGGAGGTGTGATAGGCTTCCATGAAGAGATGAGTTTTCAGAGATCTCCTAAAGGTAGCCAGAGTAGGAGATAGCCAGAAAGATTGAGGTAGATGGCTTTGTATATTGCTGTTTTGAATTATATTTGTTGGGCAATCAGAAAACAGTGGAGGGATTGGCAGAGAGGGGTGGAGGACAATGAATGGAAGCCAGTGGAGGGATTGGCAGAGAGGGGTGGAGGACAATGAATGGAAGCCAGTGGAGGGATTGGCAGAGAGGAGAGGGGGACACTGAATGGAAGCCAGTGGAGGGATTAGAAGAGAAGGATGGAGGACACTGAATAGAAGCCAGTGGAGGTATTTGCAGAGAGGGGTGGAAGACACTGAATGGCAGCTAGTGGGGGGATCTGCAGCGCAGAGTAGAGGACACTGAATGGAAGCCAGTGGAGGGATTGATAGAGAGGGTTGGAGGACACTGAATGGAAGCCAGTGGAGGGATCTGCAGGGAAGAGTGGAGGACACTGAATGGAAACCAGTGGAGGAATTGATAGAGAGGGTTGGAGGACAATGAATGGAAGCCAGAGGAGGGATCTGCAGCGAGGGGTGGGGGACACTGAATGGAAGCCAGTGGAAGGATTGATAGAGAGGGATGGAGGACACTGAATGGATGCCAGTGGAGGGATTGGCAGAGAGGAGTGGAGGACACTGAGCAAAGGCCAGTGGAGGGATCTCCAGCGAGGGGTGGAGGACACTGACTAGAAGCTGGTGGAAGGATTGTCAGAGAGGGATGGAGGACACTGAATTAAAGCCAGTGGAAGGATTGGCAGACAGGGGTGGAGGACACTGAATGGAAGCTAGTAGAGGGATTGGCAGGGAGGGGTGGAGGACACTGAATGGAGGCCAGTGGAGGGATTGCAGAGAGAGGTGGGGGACACTGAGCAGAGGCCAGTGGAGGTATCTTCAGCAAATGGTGGAGGACACATAATGGAAACCAGTGGAAGGATTGGCAGGAAGGTGTGGAGGACACTGAATGGAGGCCAGTGGGGGGATTGGCAGAGAGGGGTGGAGGACACTGAGCAGAGGCCAGTGGATGTATCTGCAGCAAGAGGTGGAGGACACTGAATGGAAGTCAGTGGAGGGATTGGCAGGGAGGGGTGGAGGACACTGAATGGAAGTCAGTGGAGGGATTGGCAGAAAGTGGTGGTGGACACTGAGCAGATTCCAATTGAGGGATCTGAAAAGAGGGGTGGAGGACACTGAATGGAACCCAGTGGAGGGATCGGCAGAGAGGGATGGACAGTGAATGGTTGGTAAGGTGGATGAGTCTGGCAGCAGCAATAGACTAGAGAAGGGATAGGCTATGGGAAGGTTGGCCTATGAGAAGTGAGTTGCAATAGCCAACGTGAGACATAACAATGTAGTGAGTGAATAGCTTGGTGGTATCATTAGATAAAATTGGGAGAATCATAGAGATGTTACGGACATTCTACAACCTTTTGACAGTGATTGGATTTGGGGCTGAAAGGAGAGGTCAGAGTCCAGGTTTACACCTAGTACCCTGGTGTGAGGGAAGGGACTGGTATCTGTATTATTGATCTTGGTGGAAAAGTCATGGAGGAGTGCCCGAGTGGGGGGAAGAGAGTGAAGATGTGAGTGTGAGAGCATAGGGTAGGAGAAGAGGGTGACCGTAGTAATTTTGAGGGAACAGGATCCAGGGGACAATTGGTTAGGTGGGTTGGTGGTTAGTAACCTCTTTAGGTTCCAAAGAGGAAAGTGTTGCATGTGCTGTTGGACAAGGTATGTTAAATATCTCTACAGTTGAGGTGTCCTCGTGAATTGAATCAGTAATCTTTGTTTTGGACGTGTAGGCCAATTAAGATTTTTGTAGGTCATATTCTCCTAGCTCCGTGAGCTTTCACATCCAGGGTGAGCCATTGAGTCCCATATATATTTATATATATTTGATTAAATACCTCGTATTGGATATATTAAAGCTGTTTGGTAATTGAACAATTTTCCTTTGATATACCTTTAGATTACTTGGCGGTAGAAATTTCCTCAATCTCTGCTGAAGAAGCCCGTGAGGGCGAAACATGTAGGGAGTAACTACATTTACCTAACCAAGTTTGAATCTCAGTTGGTATTCTTAGAATTGAAATTGTTTTTATGTTTCTGTATTTTTTCCTTTCTTGTGTTTTTATCTAAATATAAAATAAAAATTATATAACTTTTAATGTGTGGTATTCATGTCTATGCACCCTGAAAGTCCCATTTTCTCTACTGAATATTTGCATCAGTAATCTTGTTTTCACAAGGGGGCATTTTCACCATGGTGGCAAGTCGAAATTGAATAAACATCATCCAGAACTTCTAGTGTTCACATGCTCACAGTGACCCAGGTGCTCAGCTTGTCTCTAAAGAGATGAAACTGTCCCCAAAAGGTTCTCCCACACTAAAGGGTAAGGTGGTCCCCAGTATGAGTCCTCACAACACTCCCGTCCCTTCTTCAGGGTTACCCTTCCTCCTACACAGGGGGAAGCCCAAGCATCGTCTATAAATCCCGTGTCCTGTATTCTTCTCCCCTCTCCCATGAAGGACTCTTACTTCGTTGGAGAGTAGCCCACCTCTCTAGATGTGCATGAAGGAATTTTTTTTTTCATTTCGGAATAATTTATTCAGTAAATCATTTTATTTCATCGTATTCGTAATGTTGGAATGATTGGTTTTTGGAATTTGTTTCATACAGTGAAGGAAATGCGTATTTGCTCTCCTGCTGATTGTGAATGTTCACCCACTCACAAAGAAATGATCGATCTAAAAATCGAATGTTCGGTGTATTGTAACACTGAGAGAGAGAATAGCAACAACAAATTCAGCAGAAATGCATGTCTAACAAATGATGACTGATCTGCATGTTCATGAGGGAAATAAGGATTTGATCCCCTATCATTCAGCAGGATTTCTGGCAACCAGGAGTCTCTCATAAAGGTAACAAGCTTAGATTAGAAGCAGTCTCTTAAAGGGAGTGCTGCTAATCTTATTGTGTTATCTGTCTAAAAGACACCTGTCCACAGGAGCAATCAAACCATCAGATTCCAAACTCTCCACCATGGCAAAGACCAAAGAGCTGTCCAAGGATGTCAGGGACAAGATTGTAGACCTACACAAGGCTGGACTAGGCTACCAAACTATGGCCAAGCAGCTTGGTGAGAAGGTGACAACAGTTGGTGCAATCATTCACAAATGGAAGAAACACAAAACAAGTGTCAGTCTCCCTAGGTCTGGTGCACCATGCAAGATCTCACCTCATGGAGTGTCAATGATCATAAGAACAGTGAGGAATCATCCCAGAACTACACGTGAGGGTCTTGTCAATGATCTCCAGGCAGCTGGGACCACAGTCACCAAGAAAACAATTGGGAACACACTACGCCGACAAGGACTGAAATCCAGCAGTGCCCGCAAGGTCCCTCTGCTCAAGAAAGCACATGTCCAGGCCCGTCTGAAGTCTGCCACTGAACATCTGAATGATGCAGAGGAGGACTGGTTGGAAGTGTTGTAGTCAGAGGAGACCAAAATCCAGCTCTTTGGCATCAACTTAACTCGCCGTGTTTGGAGGAGGAGGAATGCTGCCTATGACCCCAAGAACACCACCCCAACTGTGAAACATGGTGGTGGAAACATTCTGCTTTGGGGGTGTTTTTCTGCTAAGGGGACAGGACAACTGCATCACATCAAAGAGGCGATGGACAGGGTAATGTACCATCAAATCTTGGGTGAGAACCTTCTTCCCCTCAGCCGGGCATTGAAAATGGGTCGTGGATGGGTGTTCCAGCATGACAATGACCCAAAACACACGGCCAAGTTAACAAAGGAGCGGCTCAAGAAGAAGCACATTAAGGTCCTGGAGTGGCCTAGCCAGTCTCCAGACCTTCATCTGATTGAAAATCTGTGGAGGGAGCTGAAAGTTCGACTTGCCAAATGTCAGCCACCAAACCTTAATGACTTGGAGAGGATCTGCCAAGAGGAGTGGGCCAAAATCCCTCCTGAGATGTGTGCGGACCTGGGGGCCAACTCCAGGAAACGTCTAACCTCTGTGATTGCCAACAAGGGATTTGCCACCAAGTACTAAGTCATGTTTTGTGAAGGGGATCAAATCCTTATTTCCCTGATGAACATACAGATCAGTCATCATTTGTTAGACATGCATTTCTGCTGAATTTGTTGTTGCTATTCTGTCTCTGTGTTACAATACACCGAACATTCGATTGTTAGACCGATCATTTCTTTGTGAGTGGGCGAACATTCAACATCAGCAGGGGAGCAAATACACATTTCCATCACTGTATATTCAGATTTGTTTCATGTATTCGTTATCCGGAATTGATTGGTATTCTTGACTAAAATGAATATTCAGGTCGTTCGTTATGTTGTGCCGTTATTTCGGATGCTTCCAACATGAAAGCGGATCTGCACCCGACCCACCCCATTTTTTTTCCCCCTCCACTGAGATCCTCTCACATCCGACCACAGCTCCATTCAGTGCTGCCATACTCTTTTTGACATCATCGCGAGGCCCTCCAGCTCTTCCTGGTTCAACAGGTAGGTCTCCCGATGACACGCTGATAGGCCTGCCCCCTCTTCTTTTCCTCTATGCCTCCTGGGATATGTCACATGTATATCCCGGGAGGCACGGCGATCAGTGTGCACGTCATTCACCTAAGGCATATGACATGCATGGGGAGGCGGGGTCAGACGGACGAAGGGTAAAAAAAGGCACGATACCTGTTGAGTGGAGGGGGAGGGGTGGAGTGGAAGAGGGTGAAGGTCCGCTTTAACAAAAGGCCCAAATTATTACATCCTGTTATCCCAATAAATTCATTGTTTTTGTCATAATTTATTTCAGATTTGTCAAAATTCGTTACTATTGCTTTCCCCTCTTCATTCTAGCATGAACGCTGCTGCCAGACTCATCCACCTTACTAACCGTTCTGTATCAGCCAGCCCTCTCTGCCAATCCCTCCACTGGCCTCCATTCAGTGTCCTCCACCCCTCTCTGCCAATCCCTCTACTGGCCTCCATTCAGTGTCCTCCACCCCTCTCTGCCAATCCCTCCACTGGCCTCCATTCAGTGTCCTCCACCCCTCTCTGCCAATCCCTAAACTGGCTTCCACTCAGTGTCCTCCACCACTCTCTGCCAATCCCTCCACTCGGCCTCCACTCAGTGTCCTCCACTCCTCTCTGCCAATCCCTCCACTGGCCTCCATTCAGTGTCCTCCACCCCTCTCTGCCAATCCCTCCACTGACTTACATTCAGTGTCCTCCACCCCTCTGCCAATCCCTCCACTGGCCTCCATTCAGTGTCCTCCACCCCTCTCTGCCAAGCCCTCCAGTGGCCTCCATGCAGTGTCCTCCACCCCTCTCTGCCAATCCATCCACTGGCTTCCCATTGCCGAACGAATAAAATTCAAAACATTAACAATAACATATAAAGCCATTTGTAACTCCGCCCCCAATTGCATCACCAATCTTGTCTCCAAATATCACCCAAACCGTCCTCTCCGCTCCTTCCATGACCTCCTGCACTCTAAATCCCTTGTCTCCTCCTCCCATGCTCATCTCCAGGACTTCTCCAGAGCCTCCCCTATCCTCTGGAACTCTCTACCCCAATCTATCCGACTATTGCCTACTCTGCAATCTCTGAAAACCTCTTTCTTCAAGGAAGCCTATCCCGCCTTCAGCTAATAACTGAATCTTCATTAGTCCATCCCCCACAGCTATTACCTTTTGTACCACCAGCCCATCCCTCTTAGATTGTAAGCTCCAAGGATCAGGGCCCTCCTAACCCTCTTGTATTGAACTGTATTGTGTCCCTTTATATTGTAAAGCGCTGAGCAAACTGTTGGCGGCATATATCCTGTGTAATAATAATAATAATTGATAGCTCTTCCTCGATTCCGTGGGGTGGGGCACATGGCCGTTCTTAGTCGGCGGAGCGATTTGTCTGGTTAATTTTCGATACAGAATAACACGGATGAGAAAGGGGTCAAACCAACAAAAAACCATTCAGGGTGCCGCATTCCTATTCTCCACACGAAGGAGCGTACCCACAGACAGGAAGTGATGTAAGGCACAGACAGGATGTGAGGTAGTACAGAGGAAGGAAGTACCGGGTGAGAGGTGACTCGTGAGGAAGTAGAGAGGAGACATTGCTGGAACTGGCAGTAGAGGAGGTATTATATTTTTATATATATATATACGATGATGAATGGTTGAGCTGGGTTTGAGACTACGGAAAAAGGAAACCAATTCATGCCGATGAGCAGATAAAAGTGTTTATAGAGAAAAAAAATATAAAATAGGATTACCTAATATAAATAGGGGGGAGAGCTGGGCTACTTCCCGGCACGTGAGGGTTGGGATTTTTCCATGAAATCTGACAAATTCTCCAACATATCTTGAGATGAAGTCCACGGTGATCCGCACCGATATCGATTGCTGTGTGTCCCCAAAGCCAAGAGCCGAATGTCATCCATAGGACAGAAATGAACCAGTCTTTCTGAAGTCCTCTGCACCAAGGAACTTGTAAATCAAAGAGTTCCATCTGCTAAACCGCTCTATGGATGTACTTTGGGCTTCCAAGGTCCTCTATGCCAAAATCTTATGATTTGGACTCCATCAGCCATGTAGCCACTCCAAGAAACTTGTAGATCCATGAGTTCCATCTGCTAAATCACTCTATGGATGTGCTTTGGGCTTCCAAGGTCCTTTGTGCCAAAATCTCATGACTTGGACTCCATCAGCCATGTAGCCACTCCAAGAAACTTGTAGATCCAAGAGTTCCATCTGCTAAATCACTCTATGGATGTGCTTTGGGCTTCCAAGGTCCTTTGTGCCAAAATCTCATGACTTGGACTCCATCAGCCTCGTAGCCATTCCAACAAACTTGTAGATCCAAGAGTTCCATCCGCTAAATCATTCTATGGATGTACTTTGGGCTTCCAAGGTCCTTTGTGCCAAAATCTCATGACTTGGACTCCATCAGCCATGTAGCCACTCCACGAAACTTGTAGATCCAAGAGTTCCATCGGCTAAATCACTCTATGGATGTATTTTGGGCTTCTAAGGTCCAGACAAATGCCGAAATCTCATGACTTGGACTCCATCAGCCATGTAGCCATTCGTTCTGCAAATCGACTTTATGTCTGTGCCTCTGCAATAATAAAAGCCAATGTTTTTAAATAATGAGGGCAATTTTTTAATTTCAGAGCACTCTGAGATATCAAAACTATGGAGGCAGACCTTATTCGTCCCAATCTAGTGTAGATTAATCTTGGTTTATTGTCTGTCTACAGAGAAGAACATCCTGTAGAGATCACATGACCAATGAGGATGGAGGAGGACCAAAGTCAGATGACCAAGAGGATATTGGACCTCACCCTGGAGATCATCTACCTGCTGACCGGAGAGGTGAGGAGGATTCTGGGAGGTCACATGACATCACTCTCATCTCTATTAATAAAAAACAGACCTGACTGGAGAGGTGAGGAGCATTCTGGGAGGTCACATGACATCACTCTCATCTCTACTAATAAAATAGACCTGACCGGAGAGGTGAGGAGGATTCTGGGAGGTCACATGACATCACTCTCATCTCTCTTAATAAAACAGACCTGACCGGAGAGGTGAGGAGGATTCTGGGAGGTCACATGACATCACTCATCTCTATTAATAAAACAGAGACCTGACCGGAGAGGTGAGAAGGATTCTGGGAGGTCACATGACATCACTCTCATCTCTATTAATAAAACACAGACCTGACCGGAGAGGTGAGGAGGATTCTGGGAGTCTAACATGATGTTCCTATTGGTTCCCCAATACAGAGATTTCCTCTTCTGAAGTCAGGTGATCATATGACCATCACAGTGCCTCCATGTGACTCCCTAAACCCCGAGAGACACAACATGGAGAAGATTCTAGAAGTCACCAAGAAGATGATGGAGCTGCTGACAGGAGAGGTGAGTGGTGCCGGGAATTCTGGGACATTCTCCAGTAACAGACAAGGGATGTGTCTGGATGGTGACTGTATCATTGTGTGTGTCAGGTTCCTATAAGGTGTCAGGGTGTCACTGTCTATTTCTCCATGGAGGAGTGGGAGTATTTAGAAGGACACAAGGACCTCTACAAGGACGTCATGATGGACAATCAGCAGATTGTAAGCAGTTTGAAAAAGGAATTTCAACTGAATGAGAAAATATTGAAGTTGTGTTTGAAGGTCATCTACCTTCTGATTGGAGAGGTGAGGAGGATTATGGGAGCGTTAAATGACATTGCCCTTATCTCTTATACATAGACCTGACCATAAAGGTGAGGCATTGTGGGATTGTAATATTTGTTGACTCACACAGGACCGTGCAGTAGTAATGAAGACGTCAGTTGAACATAAAGCAAGAACTGGATCTCCAAATCTGTCCACACAACTATGCAATAGCCAGAGCCCTATTACCATTCTGTCACCGAGCCATCTGAAACCTCAGATGCTAAATGTCCAGAAGATTCTAGAAGTCACCAAGAAGATGATGGAGCTGCTGACAGGAGAGGTGAGCAGTACCGGGAATTCTGGGATATTCTCCAGTAACAGACAAGGGATGTGTCTAGATGGTGACTGTATCATTGTGTGTGTCAGGTTCCTATAAGGTGTCAGGATGTCACTGTCTATTTCTCCATGGAGGAGTGGGAGTATTTAGAAGGACACAAGGACCTCTACAAGGACGTCATGATGGAAAATCAGCCGCCCCTCACATCACCGGGTAAGAGGAGACTTTATTGGAAAGGAGAGAGCAGTACGGAGGATCCACCTAGATCCCCCATCATCTGATAAACACATAGAAACAATGGATTCAGTCAGTGTGTGTGTTTCCTACAGATGGATCCAGTCATGGGAACCCACCAGAGAGATGTCCCGGTCCTCTGTATTCCTGGGATTCCACACAGGAAGGTCACACCATCCCTCACCATCATCAAGTAGGTGGAATTGAGGGTCCAGCATGAGATATTGAGATAGTTTGCTTTATGTCTTTAGTGGACAAACTTTAAAGATATTATTTTTTGTAATTGTGTTGGATTAGCATGAAAAACAAATGGATATAAAAGTTGAGGTTAAGGAGGAAGAAGAAGAGACGTATATGATGGATTATCAACAGTCTACAGAGGAAGTTGGGATGATGGGGACAGCTAAACAGGAGGAACCTCCCTTACTTATCAGCAAGGGTGAGTAATGAACAAGACATTCAGGGAATGTTGGGGTATAAAGATTGATGGTTGATGATCTGTAGGCCTTCACATCGTCAGATAAAATGATTTTTAGAACCTGTTGTAAAGGAGAGAGCAGTACAGAGGGTCCACCTAGATCCCCCATCTTCTGATAAACACATAGAAACAATGGATTCAGTCAGTGTGTGTGTTTCCTACAGATGGATCCAGTCATGGGAACCCACCAGAGAGATGTCCCCATCCTCTGTATTCCCGGGATTCCACACAGGAAGGTCACACCATCCCTCACCATCATCAGGTAGGTGGGACTGAGATTCTAGAACTGAAGAATGACTCCAAACTTAGTGAGATTTTATCTGTGAATTCTTCTCTTGTCAGCACTCATTTAGAGATTTTATCATCTTGTTGGCTTAGAGTGAAGAGCTGATTTACATGAAAGTTGAGGTTAAAGAGGACGAGGAGGAGACATGTGTGCGGGATGATCAGCCATCTACGGTGACAATTAAAGATAAGGAATCTTCTCGAGATATCCGCACAGGTGGGTAACACAAGAGCCTTTCATGTTTTTAATATGCAGTCCGGCAAGTATACAGGGCAACTAAAGTACACCAAAGATCCATCTCCGTTCCTCATATAACATCATGTTCCCAACAAATGAGGAGGAGATACTGGACACAATATGAAAGGTCCAGCTCCATTCCTCAATATAACGTCACGTTTCCCACAAATAAGGAGGAGATACTGGACACCATATGGAAGGTCCATCTCCATTCCTCAATATAACATCATGTTCCCAACAAATGAGGAGGAGATACTGGACACCATATGGAAGGTCCATCTCCATTCCTCAATATAACATCATGTTCCAAACAAATGAAGAGGAGATACTGGACACCATATGAAAGGTCCATTGCCATTCCTCCATATAACGTCACGTTTCCAACGAATGGCCTACACGTGTAACTCTTGACTGTGAAAGAGGAAATAGTAATTTGCATTTAATACTATTAATTTATTTCCAGCAGATGGATGCCATGTCTGGAACACCTCAGAAGGACATCTTATTTTATCTACTGATTATAACACAGGAGAACGAGGCGGAAAAAAAGGAAGCGGTTACCGTTCCAAACTCCTCAATGGCGAGAAGCCCTTTTGCTGCCCGCAATGTGGAAAATGCTTTGTTTGGAGAGGAGACCTTCTTAGACACCAGAGAAGTCACACGGGCGAGCGCCCTTTTTCGTGTTTAGAGTGCGGAAAATGTTTCACGCAGAAAGCTAATCTCATAGTGCATGAACGGTTTCACACTGGAGTGAGGCCCTATTCTTGCTCGGAGTGTGGGAAATGTTTTACTCGGAAAGGAGATCTTCTTAGACACCAGAGAACTCACACGGGCGAGCGTCCATTTTCCTGTTTGGACTGTGGGAAAAGTTTCACGCAGAAAGCGAGTCTCATTCTGCACGAGCGGCTTCACACCGGAGTGCGGCCATATTCTTGTTCGGAGTGCGGGAAAAGTTTCACTCAAAAAGGAGACCTTCTTACACACCAGAGCAGCCATATGGTCGAGCGTCCCTTTTCATGTGCAGAATGTGAGAAGACGTTCAAGAAGAAATCTGAACTTGTCCTACACCAGAGAGTCCACACCGGGGAGACCTTTGCATGCTCTGTGTGTGGGAAATCATTCACAAAGAAATACAAACTTGTTACACACGAGAGAGTCCACACTGGAGAAAAGCCCTTTCCTTGTTCCGAGTGCGGGAAATGTTTTTCGATTAAAGGGAACCTTAGTAAGCATATGAAGTGCCACACCAGTGAGAAGCCGTTTTCCTGTTCCACATGCGGGAAATGTTTCACCTTTAAAAACAGTTTTATCAGGCATCAGAAAGTCCATTCTGGGGAGAATGCAGGCCCACAAAGTGCAGGAAATGTTGTAGATCAGAAGTCATTACTCCCCTGAGTGCTCCACAGAAGAACCATTTTGATGTTGGGTGTGTGGACATTACTCTTTGTGGAGAGAAGCTCTGGTCCACCACACGGGCGGGTGCCATTTTTCCTTCTTGGAGTGCAGGAAAGGTGTTTGTCAAGTGACTTTGTATATCCTGGGTTCTTTTTGGCCATCCTTTCTCAACTAGAGGGTTGTGAAACCCTAGGTTTCCTACAGGGGCTGCTAAAGGGGCTGCTAAAAGTTCCTTGAAATTTGGCAAACTGACCTCCTAGTTGGGGGTGCCTGGATAGTTCCATGGCCATTGCTACTTGGCAAAGTCAGGGGCATGACACCATTGGTCTTTTTGCCTATTTGTAAGGGGAGCAATACTGTAAAGAACGCTTAGCCCCCCCCCTAACAATGAGGGGGTTCCTAAAGTAGACTTCCAGTTCTCCTCCAGCTGGCGGTCCTCATAATCACCTTAGAATTGGGGAAAAAAAAAAAATTCACAGTCCATGCTACAGGTATGAGGATCCTCCAGACCTTAAAAGTCCTTTGTGGGGCTCGGAGTGGATAAATCTTTACTCTTGTCGGTGGAAATCTCCACCAGTAGTAACCACCACCATAAGCACTGTAGCCTGGGGAAATCCAACACTAGAACACATGCACAGGGCGGAGGTGCACCAGCCTAGTGCGTTGCTGTAGGACTCTTTAATAGTAAAATACATTTTCAGTATACTCACAAAAGAAAAAGATGTAACCATATCCGTGTCCATCACACCATCAGACGCATGTCCACCAAGGGGAACAGCTTACGCGCTTCAAGGGTGATGCCCTCTTCATCAGAGCTCTGGTTAAGAGATTTCTAGATTTTCCACATTTCAAGGACGATGCCCTCTTCATCAGAGCTCTGGTTAAGAGATTTCTAGATTTTCCACATTTCAAGGACGATGCCCTCTTCATCAGAGCTCTGCTGAAGAGGTTTTTTTTAGCATTTTAAGCGTTTTAAGGGTGCTGCCCTCTTCATCAGAGCTTTGATGAAGAGCTTTTTACGCATTTCAAGGGCGATGCCCTCTTTATCAGAGGCCTGTTAAAGAGATTTCTAGCTTTTACATGTTTCAAGGCCCTCTTAATCAGAGCCCTGTTGAAGACATTTCTAGCTTTTACACGTTTCAAGGATGCTGCCCTCTTCATCAGAGCTTCAATGAAGAGCTTTTTAGCTTTTATGCTTTTCAAGGGCAATACTCTCTTCATCATAGCATTAATGAAGAGCTTTCTACTTGTACACATTTCAAGGTTGATGCCCTCTTCATTAGAGCTCTGATATACAGATTTCCAGCTTTTTCATGTTTCAAGGGCGATGCTCTCTTCATCAGAGGTCTGATGAAGAGTTTTTTCTAGCATTTTAAGCTTTTCAAGGGTGCTGCCCTCTTCATTAGAGCTTTGATGAAGAGCTTTTTATGCTTTTCAAGGGCGATGCCCTCTGCATCAGTGCTTCAATGAAGAGCTTTTTAGCTTTTATGCTTTTCAAGTGTGATGCCCTCTTCATCAGATCTCTGATGAAGAAATTTCTAACTCTTACTTGTTTGAAGGGCGATGCCCTCTTCATCAGAGCTCTGATGAAGACATTTTCTAGCTTTTACACGTTTCAAGAGTGATGCCCTCTTCATCAGAGCTCTGATATAGAGATTTCTAGCTTTTACACGTTTCAAGGGCGATGCTCTCTTCATCAGAGGTCTGATGAAGAGTTTTTTTTAGCATTTTAAGCTTTTCAAGGGTGCTTCCCTCTTCATCAGAGCTTTGATGAAGAGCTTTTTATGCTTTTCAAGGGCGATGCCCTCTTTATCAGAGGCCTGATAAAGAGATTTCTAGCTCTTACACGTTTCAAGGGTGATGCCCTCTTCATCAGAGCTTTTTAGCTTTTATGCTTTTCAAGGGTTATGCCCTCTTCATCAGAGCTCTGATGAAGAAATTTCTAACTCTTACTTGTTTGAAGGGTGATGCCCTCTTCATCACAGCTTCAATGAAGAGCTTTTTCCTTGTACACGTTTCAAGGGTGATGCCCTCTTCATCAGAGGTCTGATATAGAGATTTCTAGCTTTTACACGTTTCAAGGGCGATGCTCTCTTCATCAGAGGTCTGTTGAAGAGGTTTTTTTAGCATTTTAAGCTTTTCAAGAGCGATGCTCTCTTCATCAGAGGTCTGATGAAGAGTTTTTTTAGCATTTTAAGCTTTTCAAGGGCGATGCTCTCTTCATCAGAGCTTTGATTAAGAGCTTTTTATGCTTTTCAAAGGCAATATTCTCTTCATCAGAGCTTCAATGAAGAGCTTTTTACTTGTACACATTTCAAGAGTGATGCTCTCTTCATCAGAGCTCTGATATAGTGATTTCTAGCTTTTACATGTTTCAAGGGTGATGCCCTCTTCATCAGAGCTTCGATGAAGAGTTTTTTACTTGTACATATTTCAAGGGTGATGCCCTCTTCATCAGAGCTCTGATGAAGAAATTTCTAGCTCTTGCTTGTTTCAACGGTGCTGCCCTCTTCATCAGTGCTATGTTAAAGAGACATTTCTAGCTCTTACACGTTTCAAGGTCGATGCTTTCTTCATCAGAGCTTTGATGAAGAGCTTTTTAGCTTTTATGCTTTTCAAGGGCAATACTCTCTTCATCAGAGCTTCAATGAAGAGCTTTTTACTTGTACAGGTTTCAAGGGTAATGCCCTTTTCATCATAGCTCTGATGAAGAACTTTCTAGCTCTTACTTGTTTCAAGGGCAATGCCCTCTTCACCAGAGCTCTGATAAAGAGCTTTTTAGCATTTTAAGCATTTGAAGGGTGAATGCCCTCTTTATCAGAGCTCTGATGAAGAGAGCATTGGCCTTGAAATGTGTAAAAGCTAGAAATGTCTTCATCAGAGCTTAGATGAAGAGGGTATCACCCTTGAAAAGCATAAAAATTTCTCCATGAAAGCTCTAATGAAGAGGGCATCACCCTTGAGACGCTAAAAAAGCTGTTAATCAGAGCTCTGATGAAAAAATGTCTAGCTTTTACATATTTCAAGAGCAATACACTCTTCATCAGAGCTCTGATAAAGAGCATTTTAGCATTTACGTGTTTCAAGGGTGGTGCCCTCTTCACCAGAGCTTTGATGATGAGCTTTCTATCTTTTACACATTTCAAGGGCAATGCTCTCTTCATCAGAGGTCTGATGAGATTGCTAGCTTTCACACGTTTCAAGGGCGATGCTCTCTTCATCAGAGCCCTGCTGAGATTTCTAGCTTTTACATGTTTCAAGGGTGATGCCCTCTTCATCAGAGTTTTGTTGAAGAGCTTTTAGGCTTTTCAAGGGCAATGCTCTCTTTATCAGAGCTTCAATGAAGAGCTTTTAACTTGTACATGTTTCAAGGGTGATGCCCTCTTTCATCAAAGTTCTGATGAAGGGGGCATTGCCCTTGAAACGTATAAGCTTCGCCCCTTGGTGGACATGTGCCTGATGGTGTGATTGACATTGATATGCTTATGCATCATTCTCTTTTGTGATTAGATTGAAAACTTGTTTGATCATTAAAGAGTCCTACAGGAATGCACTAGGCTGGTGCACCTCCTTCCTATGCTTGTGTTCTAGCCTTGGAAATATGAATAGATCACGGGGAGAAGCCACGAGATGGCATGAAAATCAAATCCTCTTCCAGACATCAGAATGTTCAAAGGCCTGAGGGACCTTTTCCCTCAAGCACTGATGGAGATGTTCCGAAATCAAAGCTGGGTAGACAGAGTGGTCACACTCGATGAATAAACTTCTTGTGACCATAAACGGTATCATCTGTAGATGAAGATCATTGGTTGACAGCAAGGCAGTTCAGCTCACCATCCACCCGGTGGTCCCCCGGGATGAACTTTGGGCAGGTTCAAAGGAATGGAATATAATATGAGTGGAATTAACCAATGTTTCACTTGTTCTGTTTTGTATCTTTTTTTTTTTATGAATTATGAAGAGATCTGTTACCACATTATTTCTTTATAAGCAGATGTATGCCGGTATTGTTTTTTTTTTCTGTTATTTTAATGGAGAGTTTTTGTTGTGTGGATACTAGTGGGAGGGCTTCTACTTGTCTTATTTAATAAACGGGCACATAAAACCAGAGCAACCAATCAGAAACTGTCTTTCTCAGACAGTAGTATGTGATCACCTGACCATCACACCTACTATGTGGCCAGACGTATGTGGATGCCCCTCCAAATGATGGTGTTCAGGTGTTTCCAGTGAAGGGTACTGGTAATACTACATCATACAAAGACATTTTAGAGAAATGTGTTCTTCCAACCTTCTGGTAACAGTTTGTTGAAGGCCCTTTTCTGTTCCAGTAAGACAAACCCAGCTCCATTAAGACATGGTTTCACCAGTTGGGTTTGGAAGAATTCTGAGGGGCCTAATTGATGTCCTGACCTCAGTCCTGATGTCAAACCTTACGGAACACCTTTGAGATGACTTGGAATGTCGACTGGAAACCAGGTCTTCACATCCAACATCAGTTTCTGACCTGCAACCTCGGTAAAGAGCTTAGAGCACCGTTCAAAGCTGAAGAGGAGTAGCTTTTCTAAATCCACAGCATGCCAGTACACTCATCCAGAAAGTAACACACATGAGGACACCACTCTCCTGAGGTAAGATAGGCAAGGTAGAAGTAAGAAGTAGCCTCAGCCTATATTTCTCTGCAGTCATGTTTCACCCCACCCTCTTCGACCCCTATGGCTAAGCCCCAGCGGCCGGGGGGGGTAGGGCAAAACGCGTCAGTATATGATCTGGCAGAGAAATGTAGGCTGAGGCCGCTTCTTACTTCTACCTTGCATAAGCTGGTCTATTCATTAGTACCTAATCTCGCCAATGGGCACAAATTCCAACAGACACACAACAAAACTTTATGGAAAGCCTTCCGAGAAGAGTAGAGGCTAATATAGCCAAAAAGCAGGAAAAGGGAGATGGGGAATGCTATTCCACACTAATGTCCAGAGAATGAAATATCCAACAAGCTCATATATGTGTGATGGTCAGGCGTTCTTTTGGCCATATACAGTCTATCTTTCATTTGGTTGCTGGGTTTTTTGCTTGACTCATTGTAAAATGTAGGTTCAGGTTAATGACTCGTTGGATGTTGTGACTTTATTCAATAAATATAAGCCCTAAACTTTATAATGAGATTATTTCATTTTTTGTCTATGTTATACAAATTCTTTGGTCTCTGGGAATTAGATGCTTCTAATTCAAGTGTAGGACATACCAAATCCTTAGTAGGAGGAGATAATGGGGCCTTGGAAGATGGAAACATCTTCATTGAAAATATTGGTGGAAGCTGGTGTTGATCAATTTCTGTAGAAATATTTAAGAGGGCGACCATTGGAAGCTGTAAATTATCACCATTGGAGGTTCATTTCACCATTCTGGGTCTTCTCTCCTTAGGTAATTGCTAGCCACTGCCTGATGATCACTGTTAGGGTCTATGAGGTCTCCATTGAGGAATGGACCATACTAAGTCCTTGGTAGGAGGAGATGATGAGACCTTCCAAATGATGGGAACATTTTCCATATTTATTGAACACATTGATGGAATCTGGTGTTGATCCATTCCCTTTTTGTGTAGATAGTGAAAGGGTTGACCACTTTTCATCTGTAAACTATCACAATTAGAGGTTTATTTTGCTACTCTGAGTCTTCTCTCCCTAGAATATTGTTAGCCACTGCCTGGTGATTACTGTTAGGGTCTATGGGGTCTCCATTGAGTAATGAATCATACCAAGTCCTTGGTAGGAGGACATGATGAGACCTTCTCAATGATGGAAACATTTTCCATATTCATTGAAATGATTGGTGGGAACTGGTGTTGATCCATTCCCTTTTTATGTAGATAGTGAAATGGGTTGACCACTTTTCATCTGTAAACTATCACAGAGGTTTACTTCACCACTCTGGGTCTTCTCTCCTTAGAATATTGCTAGCCACTGCCTGGTGATCACTGTTAGGGTCTTTGAGGTCTCCATTGAGAAATGAACCATACCAAGTCCTTGGTAGGAGGAGATGATGAGACCACTTCAATGATGGAAAAATTTTCCATATTCATTGAAACGATTGGTGGGAACTGGTGTTGATCCATTCCCTTTTTATGTAGATAGTGAAGTGGTTGACCACTTTTCATCTGTAAACTATCACAGAGGTTTACTTCACCACTCTGGGTCTTCTCTCCTTAGAATATTGTTAGTCATCGCCTGGTGATCACTGTTAGGGTCTATGAGGAATGGACCATACCAAGTCCTTGGTAGGAGGAGATGATGAGACCTTCCATCTTCAATGGAAAATCTCTGTGGGAGTTGGCATTGATCTATTCCCTTTTTCTGGAGATAGTGAAGGGGTTACTACTTTTCATCTGTATATGAGCATTGTTAGAGGTTTAATTCACCACTCCAGGTCTTCTCTCTTCTTAGATAATTGCTAGCCACTGCCTGGTGACCACTGTGAGGTCTCCATTGAGGAGAACAGCAAATAGAACCAGTTCAGTTGAAGATAAAATGATGTTCCCTGACAAGCGAACTTTAGAAAGCCTAGGATCTCATAAACCTACTTGACAGGCACCCATCCACTACTTCCTGCTTGTGTAGCCACTAGGGCAGGTTAAGCTTTGTCACCCTATTGATGGACGTGAGGTCTTTTTGGTTGGGCGACAGCATGATTGTTCCCATAGTTCTAGTTTAACAACATAAAATTAAAAGCAAATGGTATTGTCCTCTCCCCAACTGTTCCCATCCTCCTCGTCTCCCGAGTCACCTTATTCCTGAAATGGGGATGCCTGTAGTAGACAGCGGCAATGTCAGGATACACATCATACAGTCCACTGTGAGGACTACCCGCCAGGCCCTGACCCCAATGACTCGATAGGGCCCAGTATGGGACTACTGCCTGTAAATCCCCACAAACATTCGACCAACCTGCCCCCATATTTTCTCTAATATGATTATTTCCTATGATGGTTGGCTCCATCTAGTGTCCATAATGCCATATTTTTCTGATTAAGGTATTTAATAAAAAAAAAAAGACTGCATTTGGTCACAAGATGGGGTGGACAAATATTGGAGGAAAATTTGTGCAGGCAGGACGAATGCTTGTGAAATTCGTCCAACAAGTGTTTCAGAAATAGACCCCTTCATGATAGGGTAGCAAGCACTTTAGCAGTCACTCCGGTGATATATGATAATGGCCCATGGAGTCAACTGGTGGTTACAAGAGTTGGAGGTTCAGTGAATTCTTCCCATGGGGACACCTGTTTAGGCAACAACTGTCTGACAATGGGTTTTCCCTCACTTTGGAGAGATCTACTCTTACCTGCTACTTCCTGGAACAAGGATTAATTCCGTTATGGGACACAGACAGCAGAAAAAAACTGACACGCGTTCTAAACATTCCCAAAAGTGGACACCCACCATACCAAAGCAAAAAAATTCCAGATGCAATGCGATCTCTAAGCATATAAGGATCAGAGGTTTATGTTTTACCTACATTTAGTGCTTCCTGGTATAATGAAGACTGCTGACATAGCCAGGACCTCCCAGGTGCCCTCTGGGAAGGCTACATCACCCATGCCTTCCAGGAAGATCTGGTATGAAAATTGGGAGATCTTGTACCGCAGAAGCCCTATCCACTTGCAGACCGCAATACGTATATATATATTGCAGTTTTCAAGTGGTTTGCTGGGGTTATGGCTGAAGATACACTATATATTGCCCCATGTATTTGGCGCCGGCCTTTCCACGCACATGAACCTTTAATGCCCCCCCCAGTCTTAGTCCGTAGGGTTCAATATTGAGTTGGCCCCGCCCTTTGCAGCTATAACAGCTTCAGCTCTTCTGGGAAGGCCGTCCACAAGGTTTAGGAGGGTGTCTATGGGAAGGTTGGACCATTCTTCCAGAAGCACATTTGTCAGGTCAGGCACTGATGTCGGGGGAGGAGGCCTGGCTCGCAGTCTCCACTCTAATTCATCCCAAAGGTGTTCTATGGGGTTGAGATCAGGACTGTGTGCAGGCCAGTCAAGTTCCTCCACCCCAAACTGGCTCCTCCATGTCTTTATGGACCTTGCTTTGTGCACTGGTGCGCAGTCATGTTGGAACAGGAAGGGGCCATCCCCAAACTCTTCCCACAAAGTTGGGAGCATGAAATTGTCCATAATGTCGCCTTAAGAGTTCCCTTCACTGGAACTAGGGGACCAAGTCCAACCCCTGAAATACACCCCACACCATAATCCCCCCTCCACCAATTTTTACACTTGGCACAATGCAGTCAGGCAAGTACCGTTCTTTGGCCACCACCAAACCCAGACACATCCAGACAGAGAAGTGTGATTGGTCATTCCAGAGAACACGTCTCCATGACGCTCTCTACACACTGTTGTTGTGCTCATCTGAAGGCCACACTAAGTTTGGAGGTCTTTAGCTATTGACTCTGCAGACAGTTGGCGACTTGTGCGCACTGTGCTCGGTCATGGAAACCCAATAAGTGACAGTTATTTTCATTTGATTCATTGGTCATTACAGAGAACACGTCTCCACTGCTCTAGAGTCCAGTGGCGGTGTACTTTACACCACGGCATCCGACGCTTTGCATTGCACTTGGTCATGTGATAATGATGGTAGATAAAACAAAATGGAAGAACTTTCCATCAAAAAAAATTCCAATTAAGGAACTAATGACTGGTGGGAACATCTAGGGGTAAAAAGTGGTACTATAGCAAAATCTCACTAGAGGGACTAACACCCTGCTACATTCTACATCTCACTCACTAACTAGGAAGGTGACTCAATCACACACAGCTAGGAAATTGGTGTTCGTATAAGGAATTTAGCAATGGCTGCCCCGTGTTCACACCGCAACGTTTCCTAAGGTACCTCAGCTGACTGAATGCAGATGCTGCCACATGGGAAGAATCTATATTCCTATGACGTGGGCCTACTTCTCCTTCTGCCAGCACTGAGCAAAAAAGTGAGTATGTGCTGGGAGAAGGTTGGGGTAGAAATAATCTGTTTCTTTGCTTTGTATGGACATAATAGAGGCTCATTGCTTCGAGAGCATGTGGGTGAATAAGAGGGCTTCAAGCATTTATTCTGTCAAAGAAATCAATACAAAACCAACACGTATCAGAGGCTAAAGCCCACTTCATCAGGGCTCACATTGTTACATGAGATGGAAGTAAATGGACTCTGCTAAGGTGATAATTGCTGCGACTGTGAAGGGATGTCAGCAGTTTTCAGAAGACCCTTAACTCCAACTTGTTGGCTTTCATAGATTCTCTATGATAAAATGGGTTTGAACTCTAGACCCATGGGGGATCTCCAGCACTTGGAATATGAAGAGTTTGGATATTGTTATGAATGACCCCTTACATTATGATCTCTGTCACAGATTATAAATGAGTGTTGGGGCCCAATCACACTCTATCATGGTGTACCATACGGCTCGCACATTCGAACGTTATCGCCAACACACCTTGCCAACAGATGTGAATTGCAGCACAACACGTGACAACTTGCTAACATGCATGCACCACTTATTGGTAGTGAACCTCGTGTGTCCAAGGCAAGGTAAGTTGGGGTACCATTCAGGTGACAGACACATTACTGAGGATGATGCACATAACATGAAAGAATATCTGATGACAATCCCACTTTAAAGTAACTTACCTACCTCTAATTAATCATAGGTTCTTACATGGCTTGGTTGATGGCCACGTTTTTTTCAGTCCAGGTTGTTAGTCCTTTTATTTATAAATCAAATCTTTTATATCATATAGCACATATCACCAAGTTTCTATAGTTGATCTCCATAGGCGGAAGTTTGCAGAAGGTGGCAGTTGCCCAGCAAGTAGACTCTCTGGCCAAATGGTGTACCCTTGACCATCACACCTTAATGATCTTGTTGGTTGCCCCATTCCAAAACTATGGTCATTATTATGGTGTTGCCCCAACCTCCCCCCCATGGAGTTGCCCCTTTTGTGTCTAGAACAGCCTTCACTCATCTGTGAAGGCTTTCAACAAGATTTCGAAGTGTGAACGTGTGCCCATTGATGAGGTCAGGAACTGGTGTTGGATGAGAAGACCCGGCTCACAATCGGCTTTCCAACTCCTCCCAAAGCTGATCAGTAGGGTTGAGGTCAGGGCTCTGAGTTTGTTGGATATCTTACATAGATCTTAATATGGAGGCGTCTCCCTTTGTTACTATAACAGTCTTCATTATTCTGGGAAGGCTTCCCACAAGATTTTGCAAGGGGTCTGTGGACATTTGTCCCATTTGTGAGGTGTTGGGTGACCTGGCTCACAATTAGCATTCCAATTAATTCCAGAGGTGTTCAGTGGGATTAGGGTGAGGACTCTGGACTTGTTGGGTATCTTATTCTAAAACCATGGTCATTTATAGGGAGTTGCTCCTCAACATGGCTAATAATATGGAGTTGCCCCTCAACATGTCCATTATAATGGAGTCGACCTCCAACATGGCCAATAATATGAAGTTGACCCCAACAAGGCCATTAATATGGAGTTGCCCCACAATAACCACTAATATGAAGTTGCCAACCACCCCCACCCATTAATATGGAGTTGCCTTCTTTTACAGCTATAACATCCTACACTCTTCTGGGAAAGCTTCCCACAAAATTTTGGGAGGTGCCTGTGGACATTTGTCCCATTTGTGAGGTCAGGTACAGATGTTGGGTGACCTGGCTCACAATTGGCATTCCGATTCATCCCAGAGGTGTTCATCAGGGTTGAGGTGAGGGCTCTAGGCTTCTTGGATATCCCATGGTAACCATGGCCACTGATATGGAGTTGCCTCTCAACATGACCAGTAATATGGAGTTGCCTCTCAACATGACCATTAATATTAAGTTGACCCCCAACATGACCATTAATATGGAGTTGACTCCTAACATGGCCATTAATAAGGAATTGACCTCAACACGACCTTCGGCATGAAGTTGCCACCCCCCCTCCATAGCCATTAATATAGAATTGTCCCCCTTTACAGCTATAACATCCTACACTCTTCTAAGAAAGCTTCCCACAAGATTTTAAAAGGGGTCTGTGGACATTTGTCCCATTTGTGAGGTCAGGTACAGATGTTGGGTGACCTGGCTCACAATTGGATTCCAATTCATCCCACAGGTGTTCATCAGGGTTGAGGGCTTCTTGGATATCTCATGGTAACCATGGCCATTGATATGGAGTTGCCTCTCAACATGACCAGTAATATGGAGTTGCTTCTCAACATGACCATTAATATGAAGTTGACCCCCAACATGGCCATTGATATGGAGTTGACCCCCAACATTGCCATTAATATGAAGTTGACCCCAACATGGCCATTAATATGAAGTTGACCCCCAACATGGCCATTAATATGAAGTTGACCCCAACATGACCTTTAACATGAATTGGACACCCTCCTCCATAGCCATTAATTTGGAATTGTCCCCCTTTACTGCTATAACATCCTACACTCTTCCAGGATGGCTTCCCACAAGATTTTGGAAGGTGTCCATGGACATTTGTCCCATTTGTGAGGTCAGGTACTGATTTGGGTGACCTGGCTCACAATTGGATTCCAATTCATCCCAGAGGTGTTAAGTAGGGTTGAAGTGAGGGCTCTGGGCTTAAAACCATGGCCATTGACATGGAGTTGACCCTCCGCATGACCATTAATATGGAGTTGACCCCCAACATGGCCATCAATATGGGGTTGCTCCACAATATCCAGTAATATGGAGTTACCCTCCTCCCTTACAGCTATAACATCCTACACTCTTCTGGGAAGGCTTCCCACAGGCATTTTGAGGGTGTCTGTGGAAATTTGTCCCATTTTTTAGGCCAAGTACTTATGTTGGATGGCTCATAGTCGGCATTCAAACTCATCGCAAAGGCAATCAGTAGGCTTGAAGTCAGGGCTCTCTACAGGGCACTCTAGTTTCTACACACCAAACTGGTCAACCTATGTCTTTAAGGAGCTGGTTTTGCACACAGGAGCACCCTCATGCCGGAACAGACTAGGGTCTTCACAAAACGGTTATCACAAAGTTGGAAGAACACAATTGTCTGCAGTGTCTTTGTATGATGTAGTGTTAACTCAACCCTTCACTGGAAACTTTTGATTTTGAGGGTGACTGTGGGAATTTGTCCCATTTGTGAGGCCAAGTACTAATGTTGGATGGCTCACAGTCGGCATTCAAACTCATCCCAAAGGCGATCAGTAGGGTTGAAGTCAAGGCTCTCTACAGGACACTCAAGGTTCTTCACACCAAACTGGTCAACCCAGGTCTTTAAGGAGTTGGGTCTTCATCAAACTGTTACCACAAGTTTGGAAGAACACAATTGTGTGCAGTGCCTCTGTACGATGTAGTATTAACTCAACCCTTCACTGGAAACACTTGAAATCCAACACTTGGAAGGGAATTCACATATTTCTGGCCATATAGTAGGTGTTATGGTCATGTATCCACAAGCCTATAGCCTATCAATAATTGCAATGTTTACCAGTCAGGTAAAATCCAAACACCCTCGGTGGCCCCTATTCCTTGGTGCCGCCAAAGCACAACACCAGGGGCACTTTTGTTAGGAAAATAAGGATGTGGCCTACCACTACCCACCACTCAAAGCTTCCTATTGGTCTTCGAGGCTTCCTATGACATTGATAGACCAATAGGGAGCTGCAGAAAGCTTGTTTTTAGACCAGACCCAAAGACGTACATTGCGAGCGAGAAGCAGTAAAGCAAAACTGTTGAGCTGTAATTGCTAAGCAGGCAGCAGACTAGGCGTATGTAATGAGCTAACATATCTGCAATCACATACATAGTATACAATATACATTATACAGAGAAAAGATTTGAAAAAAAAATAATAACATACTGTTATAATGATTTACAAGAAGCTAATTATTTACACTGGTTTGTTGGTTGTCAGTTGTCGATCAGTTGCAACCTTTCTTACACTTTTAACATGGAGGAACCCTTAAAGTAGCTTTCATGTCTCAGGGGACCCATGCCAACCATTACTATATCAACGGCTCGTTGTACCTTAGTGTGGAAGTTATTGGGAAGAATGGGTCTTACATTGGTGGCCAGTGGGAAGAATGCTCCATACATTGGTGGTCTGTACGAAGAATTTTCCTTCCATTGGTGGTCAGTGGGAAAGTTCTCCTTCCATTGGTGGTCAGTAGGAAGTATTCTCCATCCATTGGTGGCCAGTGCGATGAATTCTTCATACATTGGTGATCTGTGCAGAGAATTTTCCTTACATTGGTGGACAGTGGGAAAGTTCTCCTTCCATTGGTGGTCAGTAGGAAGTATTCTCCATACATTGGTGGTCAGTAGGAAGTATTCGCCATACACTGGTGATCTGTGCAAAGAATTTTCCTTCCATTGGTGGTCAGTGGGAAAGTTCTCCTTCCATTTGTGGTCAGTAGGAAGTATTCTCCATACATTGGTGGCCAGTGCGATGAATTCTCCATACATTGGTGATCTGTGCAAAGAATTTTCCTTACATTGGTGAACAGTGGGAAAGTTCTCCTTCCATTGGTGGTCAGTAGAAAGAATTCGCCATACATTGGTGGTCTGTGTGAAGAATTTTCCTTCCATTGGTGGTCAGTGGGAAAGTTCTCCTTCCATTGGTGGTCAGTAGGAAGTATTCTCCATACATTGGTGGCCAGTGCGATGAATTCTCCATACATTGGTGGTCTGTGTGAAGAATTTTCCTTCCATTGGTGGTCAGTGGGAAAGTTCTTCTTTCATTCGTGGTCAGTAGGAAGTATTCTCCATACATTGATGGTCTGTGCGAAGAATTTTCATTACAATGGTGGTCAGTGGGAAAGTTCTCCATCCACTGGTGGCCAATAGGGAGAATTCTCCTTTCATTGGTGGTCAGTGGGAAAGTTCTCCTTCCATTGGTGGGCAGTAAAAAGAACTCTCCTTTCATTGGGGGCCAGTCGGAAAATTCTCCTTTTAATTGATGGTCAGTGGGAAGAATTCTCCTTACATTGGTGACCAGTGGGAAGAATTCTACTCACATTGGTGGTCAGTAGTAGGAAAGTCCACCCTACAGATAGCTAAAATGATCTTTGGTGTCAGTGAATACATACCAGAGACAAAAATTGGCCATTGCTAGTGGCCTTTGGAGGAACCCTAGTTGATAAAGACTGGTCTGGTGGCTACGACTGGTCTGGTGGCTACGACTGGTCTGGGAGGTTGTGGCACACTTTTGTACCCCTAGTTGTCCATAAGAGATGCTTAAAGCTGAGCATTGGTCAGAAGTATGAAGCCACCTTGGAACTAGTCTTCTCCTATCTTGCATCCATGTATATGGAGTCCATTTTTCATGCAGTCTAGCAGTCATAGAATCATTCTTTAGTAGTGGTCTCATTGACATGGCCAAGGCTCATACAGATCCTGTTTGTCAGACCGGTGGCCACCATCCTCTCTTCTTCCGTAGGACCGCAGGTCATGGACCTGCCTACCCCCAATCCATCCCATCACCATTGCTAAGAGCATCAAGGGACATGCAACTCAATGTGGCGGCCAAATGGCAGAAGGATGTGACATCAGCCACCTCAATGTTCCCTCCTTCAAACAGCCAGACATATCTAGACTCTGGGCTTTTTTTCCCAGCATTTCCAGAACCTCCAGCACTGGAAAGGGGTGCTGGGGTGTGCTGGAGGGTCTATTGATGCTGGCTGGTGGGGGATTTATTGTTGTGGGGACTACTGTTGCTACTGTTGCTGAGGAAGCCATTGTTGCTGGGGGGAATCTACTGTTGAGGGAAGGGTCTATTGTTGCTGGCTGCTGGAGGGACTATAGAGGTTGGCGTGGGTCTGTTGTTGCTGGGAGAGTTATATTTATTTGTCAGGGGTCTATTGTTGCTGAGTGGGGGGTCTTATTTTTCTGGGGGGGGGGTCATTGTCAGTGGGAAGAATCTGCTGGTGAGGGAAGGTTCTATTGTTGCTGGCTGCTGGAGGGTCTATTGAAGCTGGCAGGGGTCTATTGTTGCTGGGAGGTATCTTGTTATGGGAACGTCTATTGTAGCTGGGCGGGGGTATATTGTTGTGGTCTATTGTTGCTGATGGGGATCTATTGTTGCTGGGAGGGGGGTCATTATTGCTGGGATGGATCTACTGATGATGGAGTGTCTATTGTAGCTGGGGGATATTTTGTTGTGAGAGGGTCTTTTGTTGCTGATGGGGATATATTGTTGCTGGGGGGGTCATTGTTGCTGGTAGGGATCTACTGTTGATGATGGGGGTCTATTATTGCTGGCTGCTGGAGGGTCTATTGAAGCTGGCAGGGGTCTATTGTTTCTGGGAGGTATCTTGTTATGGGGGGTCTATTGTAGCTGGGGGGTATTTTGTTGTGGGGGGATTTATTGTTGCTGGGGGGGTCATTGTTGCTGGAAGGGATCTACTGTTGCGGGTGGGGTGTCTAATATTGCTGGCTGCTGGAGGGTCTATAGAGGCTGGTGTGGTTCTGTTGTTGCTGTGGGAGGTATTTACTTGTCTGGGGTCAATTGTTGCTGAGTGGGGGTTTTAGTTGGCTGGGGCATCATTGTCACTGGGAAGGATCTACTATTGAGGAAAGGTTCTATTTTTGCTGGCTTCTGGAGGGTCTATTGTAGCTGGTGGGGTTCTATTGTTGCTGTGTGGTATTTTGTTGTGGGGGATCTATGTTGATGAAGGGTCTATTGTTGCGTGTGGGGATCTATTGTTGCTGTGGGGTGCTTGTTGCTGGGAAGGATCTACTGTTGAGGGAGGGGGTATTGTTGCTGGCTGATAGAAGATCTTTTAAAGCTGGAATGGGTCTTTTGTTGCTGAGAGGGGTGTATTTTGTTGTGGGGGGTCTATTCTAGCTGGTGGGGGATATGGGTCATTGCTGGGAGTAATCTACTGTAATCCATTGTCACTTGGAAGGATCTACTGTTGAAAGAGAGGTCTATTGTTTCTGGCTGCTGGAGGATCTACTGAAGCTGGCAGGGGGGTTAATATTGCTGGAGGAGGTATTTATTTGTGTGGGGTCTATTGTTGCTGAGTGGGGGGTCTTATTTTGCTGGGGGGGGTCATTGTCACAGGGAAGGATCTACTGTTGAGGGCAGGGTCTATTGTTTCTAGCTGCTGGAGGGTCTATTGAGCTTGCAGGGGTCTATTGTTGCTGGGGGGTGTTTTGTTGTTGTGTTTGCTGTTGCTAAGAAGGGGGTCTTATTTTGCTGGGGGGATTTTTACTGAGAGGGATCTACTGTTGAGGGCGGGGTCTATTGTTGCTGCCAGTTGGAGGATCTATTGAAGCTGGCGGGGGGTCTATTATTGCAGGGGATCTATTTTTACTGCTTTTCTGGTTATCCTTCACAAATTCCAAACAACTTGGTTCTGTAGTTTCTAAAAGGGGTGGAACTGGAAGGTAGGGGGTGGGTAAGGGGGCGGAGACAAGGGGTGAGTACCTGCACCTATAAGCCCCTCCTATATTGTGATACGAACAATGGCACAATATAGAAGGAACGTCATCACACCAGCAGGGCTGAACCCTCTCAGGGACGTCATCGAGCCGGCAGGACTGAACCCTCTCAGGGACGTCATCGTGCGGGCAGGATTGAAACCTCTCAGCGACGTCATTACGCTGGCAGGACTGAACCCTCTCAGGGACCTCATCGTGCCGGCAGGATTGAACCCTCTCAGGAACGTCATTGCGCCGGCAGGACTGAACCCTCTCAGACGCCGTGCTCAAACTGGTGTAGAACAAAGTCCGATTTTGTTCTGAACGATTTCCCGCACTCTAAGCATGAAAAAATAGGCTTGCCCACGTGAGTCCTCTGGTGTCTTAGAAGGTGCACTTTCTGAAAGAAACATTTCCCGCACTCTGAACAGGAATAGGGCCTCACTCCCGTGTGAAGTCTCCCGTGCCTTACAAGTCCCTCTTTCCTCGTAAAGCATTTCCCGCACTGCGAGCACGAAAAACGAAGCATGCCCGTGTGACTACTTTGGTGTCTCTGAAGGTGTCTCTTTTGACTGTAACATTTTCCACACAAGGGGCATGCAAAGGGACGCTCGCCTACGTGGATTCTCTGGTGTGAAAGAAGGTCCTGCTTTTGGCTGAAACATTTCCCGCACTCTGAACAGGAATGCGGACGAACCCCACGGTGAATTTTCTCGTGCCTAATCAGGCTATCTTTCCGAGTAAAACTTTTCCCGCACTCCGCACAGGAAAAGGGATGCTCGCCTGTGTGACTTTTTCGGTGTTTTATAAGGTATCTTTCCTGACTAAAACATTTCCCGCACTCTGAACACGAAAAGGGACGCTCGCCTGTGTGGCTTCTTTGGTGTTTGATAATCTGTCTGTACTGAGCGAATGATTTCCCACACTCTGAGCAAGAAAACTTGCTGGTGTGACTCCTCTGATGTTTTTTAAGGCATTTTTCCAGTCTGAAGGATTTCCCACACTCTGAACACGAATATGGAAGCTCGCCCGTGTGGGTTTTCTGGTGCGTTAGAAGGTGTACTTTTTGATTAAAACATTTCCCGCACTCTGAGCACGAATATGGGCGCACACCTGTATGAAGTCTCTCATGCCTAGTCAGACCTTCTTTCCGTGTAAAACATTTCCCGCACTGCAAACACGAAAAAGGACGCTCACCCGTGTGACTAATCTGGTGTCTAAGAAGGTGCCTTTTCTGACTGTAACATTTCCCGCACAGTGGACATGAGAAAGGACGCTCGCCCATGTGACTTTTCTGGTGTGCAAGAAGGTCTCCTTTCTCAGCGAAACATTTCCCACACTCTGAACAGGAATAGGGTCGCAATCCGCTGTGAACTTTCTTGTGCCTGATAAGACTCTCTTTCCGTGTAAAACATTTTCCGCACTGTGAACATGAAAAAGCACGCTCTCCGACGTGACTTCTCTGGTGACTAACGAGATATCTTTTCTGACTGAAACACTTCCCGCACTCTGAACACGCAAAAGGAAGCTCACCCGTGTGAACGCGCTGGTGTGTAAGGAGGTGTGTTTTTTGAATGAAACATTTCCCGCACTCTGCACAGGAGAACGGCTTCTCGCCAGTATGGACTTTGATGTGCACGTCAAGGCTTCCTTTCTGTGAGAAACATTTTCCGCACTCAGAGCACGAAAAGGGCTTCTCACCAGAGTGAACCCTCTGGTGTCTAACAAGGTCCGACTTCCTTATGAACAGTTTCCCGCACTCTGAACACGATAGGGTCTTCTCCCCCGTGTGAATGCTTTGATGGACTTGAAGTTCCGATTTCGTATCGAAGGTTTCCCCACATTCCAAACACGACGTCGAACTCTCTTCTACGTGAAGCTTCCAGTGCCGCTGCAGAGACATTTTCTGTTTGAAGCGCTTGCCACACTCTGTGCAGGAAAATGGGCGCTCACCCGCGTGGGTTTGCCGGTGCAAGATAAGCATACCCCTGTGTGCAAAACTTTTCCCGCATTTCTTACACGTGTACAGCCTCTTGCTCGCGTGGGTTCGCTGGTGTTTAATGAGGGTATCTTTCCGATGGAAACATTTCCCGCACTCTGAACATGAAAAGGGCGTCTCGCCCGTGTGAAGTTTGCAGTGCCTGTTCAGGTGAGCTTTCTCTACGAAGGACTGACCGCACTCCGTGCAAACAAAGGGCCTTTCACCTGTGTGGTACCTCAGGTGTTTGACCAGGACACATTTGTCTATAAAGGATTTCCCACACTCGGAACAGGAATAGGGACGCACGCCTGTGTGATAACTGACGTGTCTGGTGAGATGCGATTTGGATTTAAAACTTTTCCCGCACTCCAAACACACGAAGGGCCGCACTCGGCTGTGAATTTTTAGATGGCGGACAAGATGCAGTTTTGTAGGGAAACATTTCCTGCACTCAGAACATGAGAACGGCAGATCTTCCATATCTGTTGTCTGAGGCGCTGGAAGAGTTGGCGTTAGACATTTATCATCCATAGAAAACGGAAATACGTCTTCAGATTTGTATATACCGGTCTCTGGATAGCCATGATAGGGTTCCTCGGGTTTAGAAGGATCTGCAATGTGAGCAGACATCAAGGTGACAACAGATCGATTTTCAGAAGGTTCCTCGGTGTAGGAACTGCGAACATTTGAGCTATCAACAGAAAGTTCCTCAGAATTAGAGGGATCAGCTGATTGGCCCACACAGTAAAGTCCGAAATCTATATCTTCAACAGCAGGCTTCACGTCTGGAGAATATTGTATGATGTTGTAATCAACCGAGTTGTCATCTGGAGAGGACTGAAGATGTTCCTCAGAGGGATTCCAGACATGGTGTCCATCTGCCGGAAGAAGGTGTACATGAAGAAAGAGAACAAAAGTCAGTTTCATATGGTGTCCAGTATCTCCTCCTCATTTGTTGTGAACATGACGTTATATTGAGGAATGGAGATGGACCTTCCATATGGTGTCTAGTATCTCCTCCTCATTTGTTGGGAACATGACGTTATATTGAGGGATGGAAATGGACCTTTCATATGGTGTCCAGTATCTCCTCCTCATTTGTTGGGAACATGACCATATATTGAGGAATGGAGATGGACCTTTCATATGGTGTCCAGTATCTCCTCCTCATTTGTTGGGAACATGACGTTATATTGAGGAATGGAGATAGACCTTTCATATGGTGTCCAGTATCTCCTCCTCATTTGTTGGGAACATGACGTTATATTGAAGAATGGAGATGGACCTTCCATATGCTGTAGAGTATCTCCTCCTCATTTGTTGGGAACATGACAATATATTGAGGGATGGAAATGGACCTTTCATATGGTGTCCAGTGTCTCCTCCTCATTTGTTGGGAACATGACGTTATATTGAGGAATGGAGATGGACCTTTCATATGGTGTCCAGTATCCCCTCCTCATTTGTTGGGAACATAATGTTATACTGAGGAATGGAGATGGACCTTCCATATGGTGTCCAGTATCTCTATCTCATTTGTTGGGAACGTGACGTTACATTGAGGAATGGAGATGGACCTTTCATATGGTGTCCAGTATCTCCTCCTCATTTGTTGGGAACATGACGTTACATTGAGGAATGGAGATGGACCTTTCATATGATGTCCAGTATCTCCTCCTCATTTGTTGGGAACATGACGTTCTATTGAGGAATGGAGATGGACCTTTCATATGGTGTCCAGTATCTCCTTCTCATTTGTTGGGAACATGACATTATACTGAGGAATGGAGATGGACCTTTCATATGGTGTCCAGTATCTCATTTGTTGGGAACGTGACGTTACATTGAGGAATAGAGATGGACCTTTCATATGATGTCCAGTATCTCCTCCTCATTTGTTGGGAACATGACGTTATATTGAGGAATGGAGATGGACCTTTCATACGGTGTCCAGTATCTCCTCCTCATTTGTTGGGAACGTGACGTTATACTGAGGAATGGAGATGGACCTTTCATATGGTGTCCAGTATCTCATTTGTTGGGAACGTGACGTTCATTGAGGAATAGAGATGGACCTTTCATATGGTGTCCAGTATCTTCTCCTCATTTGTTGGGAACATGACGTTATACTGAGGAATGGAGATGGACCTTTCATATGGTGTCCAGTATCTCCTCATTTGTTCGGAACATGACGTTATATTGAGGAATGGAGATGGACCTTTCATATGGTGTCCAGTATCTCCTCCTCATTTGTTCGGAACATGACGTTATATTGAGGAATGGAGATGGACCTTTCATATGGTGTCCAGTATCTCCTCCTCATTTGTTGGGGACGTAATGTTACATTGAAGAATGAAGATGGACCTTTCATATGGTGTCCAGTATCTCCTCATTTGTTGGGAACGTGACGTTATATTGAGGATCGGAGATGGACCTTTCATATGGTGTCCAGTATCTCCTCCTCATTTGTTGGGAACGTGACGTTCTATTGAGGAATGGAGATGGACCTTTCATATGGTGTCCAGTATCTCCTCCTCATTTGTTGGGAACGTGATGTTATACTGAGGAATGGAGATGGACCTTTCATATGGTGTCCAGTATCTCCACCTCATTTTTTAGGAACGTGACGTTACTTTGAGGAATGGAGATGGACCTTTCATATGGTGTCCAGTATCTCCTCCTCATTTGTTGGGAACGTGACGTTATATTAAGGAATGGAGATGGACCTTTCATATGGTGTCCAGTATCTCCTCCTCATTTGTTGGGAACGTGACGTTATATTGAGGAATGGAGATGGACCTTTCATATGGTGTCCAGTATCTCCTCCTCATTTGTTGGGAACGTGACGTTATACTGAGGAATGGAGATGGACCTTTCATATGGTGTCCAGTATCTCCTCCTCATTTGTTGGGAACGTGACGTTCTATTGAGGAATGGAGATGGACCTTTCATATGGTGTCCAGTATCTCCACCTCATTTGTTGGGAACGTGACGTTACATTGAGGAATGGAGATGGACCTTTCATATGGTGTCCAGGATCTCCTCCTCATTTGTTGGGAATGTGACGTTATACTGAGGAATGGAGATGGAACTTTCATATGGTGTCCAGGATCTCCACCTCATTTGTTGGGAACGTGACGTTACATTGAGGAATGGAGATGGACCTTTCATATGGTGTCCAGTATCTCCACCTCATTTGTTGGGAACGTGACGTTACATTGAGGAATGGAGATGGACCTTTCACATGGTGTCCAGTATCTCCTCCTCATTTGTTGGGAACGTGACGTTATATTGAGGAATGGAGATGGACCTTTCACATGGTGTCCAGTATCTCCTCATTTGTTGGGAACGTGACGTTATATTGAGGAACGGAGATGGACCTTTCATATGGTGTCCAGTATCTCCTCCTCATTTGTTGGGAACATGACGTTATATTGAGAAATGGAGATGGACCTTTCATATGGTAAACAAATGATCTTGCAGTGTTTTACACAAAACAATATTAACATGCCTACCGTTCACAATACACTTTTCTCTTACCTGATGATATAAGGGTCTTCTCACTCTCCATCATGACGTCCTTGTAGAGGTCCTTGTGTCCTTCTAAATACTCCCACTCCTCCATGGAGAAATAGACAGTGACACCCTGACACCTTATAGGAACCTGACACACACAATGATACAGTCACCATCCAGACACATCCCTTGTCTGTTACTGGAGAATGTCCCAGAATTCCCGGCACCGCTCACCTCTCCTGTCAGCAGCTCCATCATCTTCTTGATGACTTCAAGAATCTTCATGTTGCTGTTTTTCTTGGGTGCAAAGGATTCAGGTGAAGGAATTGTGATGGTCACCTGGTCACCAGACTTTACCGGAGGAAAACTCTGTAGGGAAAGACCAAAGTAAATAAGAGATGAGAGTGATGTCATATGACCTCCCAGAATCCTCCTCACCTCTCCGGTCAGGTCTGTGTTTTATTAATAGAGATAAGAGTGATGTCAGGTGACCTCCCAGAATCCTCCTCACCTCTCCGGTCAGGTCTGTGTTTTATTAATAGAGATAAGAGTGATGTCATGTGACCTCCCAGAATCCTCCTCACCTCTCCGGTCAGGTCTGTTTTATTAATAGAGATAAGAGTGATGTCATGTGACCTCCCAGAATCCTCCTCACCTCTCCGGTCAGGTCTGTGTTTTATTAATAGAGATGAGAGTAATGTCATGTGACCTCCCAGAATCCTCACCTCTCAAGTCAGGTCTGTTTTATTAATAGAGATGAGAGTGACGTCATGTGACCTCCCAGAATCCTCCTCACCTCTCCGGTCAAGTCTGTGTTTTATTAATAGAGATAACAGTGATGTCATGTGACCTCCCAGAATCCTCCTCACCTCTCCGGTCAGCAGGTAGATGATCTCCAGGGTGAGGTTTAGGATCTTCTCAGTCTTGTCCTCCTCCATCCTCCTTTAAGTGGTCATGTGATCTATACCGGGCGCTCCTCTCTGTAGACGGATAATAACCTGAGAATTATCTGGACTGTAGAGGATGAATGATGTCTGTACAGAGTTCCTCCATAGTTCCGATATCTCAGATTGCTCTGACAAATGGTAAAATGTAACCATTGAAACCAAAAATAAAATTTATAAAAAATTAAGGTAAATGAACCTTACATTTTTTTTTTCAAAATTAAAATTTGACCAGATTTTTTCTGATTTGGTCACAAAATGGGAAGAACCCCAAATGAGCGTATTTGGATGTTATTATTTATATTTTTATGATATTACATCCGAGTAATGAAATATTTTATTACCTCCTCTGCTGCCAGTTCCAGCAATGTCTCTTCTCTACTTCCCCCTAAGTCACCTCTCACCCGGAACTTCCTGTCTGTACCTGACATCACTTCCTGTCTGTGTGGTCCCAATGATGTAGCCGTGATCACCACTTTGTGGCGAATACAATTTTTCGGCAGCGTACTCTGTGTTTCCGTACTCGGATTTCCTTTTTTTCTGCGTTTTTCTGTTGCTTTTTGTATTTTTATGCCTCAACATCACAATTAAAACTCAAATTAAGTTCAGAATTTGAGTCAATTTTTAATTCTCATTCTTAACGTTTCAAGGAATTTTTAAAATTTATAATAATTTAATCCTTTAACAATTTCACAAAACTAATAATTTAATGGTAATACTTTTTTTTTTTTTAAATAAATTAAATAAACAAATGAATTATTTGTTGTGTAAAGCTTTGAGGACAATATGTACGGAAGGTGTTCGAAAGTCCTGAATTTAATTTCTTTGTTGTTACTTTTTAATGTGACCCATTCACCGAAATAAAAGTTAGAAACAAAATATGTTCAGGTAACGGAAGACGGTCTATACTTACCTGACCTGGACCTCATTCCTGGAATCTCCACTCAATTTCAGAACCATGGCCCCTTTTGAGTCTATAACAGCCAACACCCTTGGGGGAAGCCTGTCCACAAGATTTTGGAGGGAGTTTGTGGGACTTTGTGCCCATTGGTGAGGTCAGGTACCGATTCTGGATGAGAAGACCTGGCTCACAATCAGTCTTAACTCAAACCAAAGGTGTGCAGTAGGGTTGAGGTCAGGGCTTTGTGCAGGACACACCAAACTGGTCAAACCATGTCTTTATGGATTCTTCCCCAAATTTCGTAGCGAACCCTTATCTGAACATACAGCCTGGGTGGCTAGGAAAGGGAATGTGCCCTCTGGTGAGGTCAGGTACTGATGCTGGATGAGAAGACCTGGCTCGCCATCAGTCCCAACTCAAACCAAAGGTGTGCAGTAGATTTGAGGTTAGGGCTTTATGCAGGACACACCAAACTGGTCAAACCGTGTCTTTATGGATTCTTCCCCAAATTTCGTAGCGAACCCTTATCTGAACATACAGCCTGAGTGGCCAGGAAAGGGAATGTGCCCATTGGTGAGGTTAGGTACCAATGCTGGATGAGAATACCTGGCTCGCCATCAGTCCCACCTCAAACCAAAGGTGTTCAGTAGGGTTGAGGTCATGGCTTTGTGCAGGACACTCAACACACACCATACTGGTCAAACCATGTCTTTATAGATTCTTCCCCATATTTCGTAGCGAACCCTTACCTAAACATGCAGCCTGGGTGGCCAGGAAAGGGAATGTGCCCATTGGTGAGGTTAGGCACTGATGTTGGATGAGAAGACTTGACTCATATCCACTGAAATAAAAATTTGAATAAAAAAAAAGTTCAGGTAACGGAAGACGGTCTATACTTACCTGACTATAACCTCGTTCCTAGAATCTCTACTCCATTTCAAAACCATGGCCATTAATATGGAGTTTTGAGTCTATAACAGCCAACACCCTTGTGGAAAGCCTGTCAGCAAGATTTTGGAGGGTGTTTGTGGGACATTGTGCCCATTGGTGAGGTTAGGTACAGATGCTGGATGAGAAGACCTGGCTCGCAATCAGTCCCAACTCAAACCAAAGGTGTTCAGTAGGGTTGAGGTAAGGGCTTTGTGCAGGACACACCAAACTGATCAAACCATGTCTTTATGGATTCTTCCCCAAATCTCGTAGTGAACCCTTATCCAAACACACAGCCTGGGTGGCTAGGAAAGGGAAAGTTGAAAGGGTGTGCCCCCCCCTTTCTAAGCCATACCAGGCCACATGCCCTCAAGGCACCTTATTCCAATGTTGATGAAAAGGACCTCTTCCCCACAACCCTGGCCTGGTGGCTGTGGGGGTCTTATTTGAATGTAGAACCCCTTTTTTCAATAAGGGGCACCTAGATATTGCTTGTGTTCTCAAAGCTCTTATGTGAATTAAAAACATGTTCGCCAAAATAAAAGTTTGAAACAAAAATGTTCAGGTAACGGAAGGCAGTTTATACTTACCTGACGTGGACCTCGTTGCTGGAACCACTCCATTCCAAAACCATGGCCACTAATATGGAGTTGCCCCCTTTTGAGGCTACAACAGCTAACACTCTTGGGGGAAGCCTGTCAACAAGGTTTTGGAGGGAGTTTGTGGGACTTTGTGCCCATTGGTGAGGTCAGGCACTGATGTTGGATGAGAAGACCTGGCTCCCATTCACCGAAAGAAAAGTTTTAAAAAAAAAAGTTCAGGTAACGGAAGGTGGCATGTGCTTACCTGACCTGGAATCTCTAGTCCATTCCAAAACCATGGCCGCTAATATAGAGTTGTCCCCTTTTGAGGCTACAATGATTACCACTCTTAGGGGAAGCCTGTCAACAAGGTTTTGGATGGTGTGGGAATTTGTGCCCATTGGTGAGGTCAGGCACTGATGTTGGATGAGAAGACCTGGCTCCCATTCACTGAAATAAAAGTTCTAAAAACAAAAGTTCAGGTAACGGATGGTGGCATGTACTTACCTGACCTGGACCTCATTCCTGGAATCTCCACTTCATTTCAAAACCTTGGCCAATAATATGAAGTTGCCCCCTGAAGCTACAACAACAAACACTGTTGGGGGAAGCCGATCACCAAGGCTTTGGAGGGTGTCTGTGGGAATTTGTGTTCATTGGTGAGGTCAGGTAACGATGTTGGATGCTGTTGGATCACATTCAGTCCCAACTCAACCCAAAGGTGTTTAGAAGGGTTGAGGTCAAGACTCTGTGCAGGATACTAGTTCTACACAGGGCACAAGTTCCTCCACACCAAACTGGTCAATCCATGACTTTATGGAGCTAGCTTTGTGGGGCATAGCCATGCTGGATCGGAAAGGGCATTCCTCAAACTGTTGTTGAACCAGTCATTCATAATAGGTGAAATCAGGGGTCTTCAAACTTTCTAAGAAAAGGGCCAGTTTACTGTCCTTCAGACTTTATTGGGGCAGGACTGTGGCTAGTAGGAGTAGAAAATGCTCTGGCATCAGTGGGACCACAATCCCAATGTCCCACACAATGTCCCATCATTAATGTTCTAATGTCCCATACAATGTCCCATCATTGGAGTCCCAATGTCCCACCATTCGTTTTAAGAGGAAGCATGGTGCCCCATCATCAGTGTCAGTGGGAAGAATAGTGCCCCATTGTTGGTATCGATAGAAGGAATACTACAAAATTTAAAGTGGCTCCTCAGCTTCCCATGCCCTTTTTTTTTTTTTGTTACTCCTGCTTACCTTGTGGTGGTTTCTTCACAGTTTGGAGAATCACTCACCCATCGGATCCAACATTGTCCTGCTGAGATCCTCTGCTCAGCAGTCGCCACTCAGGCCCCTCGCCACCATGTCTGTGTGTGATGTCATTGGGAATCCCACCAGTTCTTTCCTCTGTGGATGGAAAAGGCCTCCAGAGATACGTGACGTACATATCCGAGGAGGCACAGCGGGCACAGTACACCTCATTTGCTGCCTAGGTGAATTACATGTATTGGAGTCAGAGCTGAACCCTTTTTTCTGAAAAAACAAAACGGGGGGGGGGGGGGGGGGCACCATACAGAGAAGGGACCCACATGGAAGAAAATAAATAAATTTTATATATATATATATATATATATATATATCTTCCGGAGTCGGGCTTTAACACCGACAGTTATATACCACAACACAATCATCAGGTATACTGGAGTGATTTGGTTATCCAAGCCGTAAACCCACTTTCCCCCAAAAGGAAGTCCCGCGTCCCGCTGACGAAACGCGTCAGACGGAGCTCTTTATTAAAATAAAGTTTCATGGAGAACACAGTCACTGTCTTGTAGAACACAGTCTCCATCGTCCTCATGGAGAACATCGTCTTTATAATCCCCATGCAGAACACAGTCCCTTTTATCCTCGTGGAGACCATCATCTTTATTATCCTCATGGAGGACACAGTCCCTTTTATCCTCGTGGAGACCATCATCTTTATTATCCTCATGGAGGACACAGTCCCTTTTATCCTCATGGAGACCATCATCTTTATTATCCTCATGGAGGACACAGTCCCTTTTATCCTCATGGAGACCATCATCTTTATTATCCTCATGGAGGACACAGTCCCTTTTATTCTCATGGAAAACATCATCTCTATCATCCTCATCGAGAACACAGTCCCTTTTATCCTCATGGAGAACATCACCTTTATCTTCCTTATGGAGAACACAGTCCCCTTTCTCCTCATGGAGAGCATCATCTCTATCATCCTCATGGAGAACACAGTCTCTTTTCTCCTCACGGAGAACATCGTCTCTATCATCCTCATAGAGAACATCGTCTTTATCATCCTCATGGAGAACACAGTCCCTTTCATCCTCATGGAAAACATCATCTCTATCATCCTCATAGAAAACACAGTCTCTATAATCCTCATAAAGAACACAGTCCCTTTTATCCTCATTTAGAGTATCGTTTCTGTCATCCTCCTGTAGAACACAGTCTCTATAATCCTCATGGAGAACACAGTCCATTTTATCCTCATGGAGAACATCATCTCTATCATTCCCATGGAGGACACAGTCCCTTTGATCCTCATGGAGAACATCGTCTCTATCATCCTCATGGAGAACATCGTCCCTTTTCTCCTCATGGAGAACATCGTCTTTATCATCCTCATGGAGAACATCGTCTCTATCATCCTCATGGAGAACATCGTCCCTTTTCTCCTCATGGAGAACATTGTCTCTATCATCCTCATGGAGAACATCGTCTCTATCATCCTCATGGAGAACACAGTCCCTTTTATCCTCATTTAGAACATTGTTTCTGTCATGCTCATGTAGCACACCGTCTCTATAATCCTCATGGAGAACACAGTCCATTTTATCCCCATGGAGAACATCATCTCTATCATTCCCATGGAGGACACAGTCCCTTTGATCCTCATGGAGAACATTGTCTCCATCATCGTCATGGAGAACACAGTTCCTTTGATCCTCATGGGAACATCGTCTTGATCATCCTCCTGGTCACTACAGTGCCGTAAGTGGAGCCTTCACGGGACGGTCTACCACGGAAGAGTCCCTACCCTCCTAGACTGCATGACCAAGGGTAGATTTTGGATATTCCTGACTGATTAGGTTATCCAAGCAGTAACCCAACCTTCCCCCGGAGGAAGTCACATGTACTGGAGACAAAACGCGTCGGTCGGAGCTCTTGGATGACGTCATCAAGCTATTCTCTCATACAGGAAGTCCGGCACTGCATGACCGGTGGATGAATCCCAGCTACAGGGACCACAAGTCGGAAGAAAGACGTTGAAGGGGGCGGGGCCAAATGTTCAACCCGCATTAGCCAAGAGATATCTCAGTAACAGAGCACCAGGAAACGCTTGGGGCCTATGGAAACCCGGGACCAAAAATGGAACAGATTGTAGATGACCAGTCCTTAGACATGGTGGCTGCATTAGTTTTCCTTTTCTACGATTTTTTCCCCTTTATTTTCTCCCGGTGATCCTGCCAGTTCCTATTCTAGGGTGACAACACTCACTGTACCGTATCTATGAATAAGCAGTGTTGTCACCCAAGGAACCCCCTACCCCTTCAACCCTCATTACTGGGTCTCTCCGCTTTTCTATGCAATGAAGTCAGATCGTGGAAGGTGGGAGGTGCCAGCGTGGTACTATGCACAGCTACCTGAAAACATCACAGCACCCGGCCTCAGTACTCCTTTCAAAAGCCCTCAGCCCCGTAGCAGTGGGAGGAGTTATCCATGCTTTTCAAAGAAACCTTTCCTACACCTGTGTTTATTCTCTGGTGTGACAGATGACTTGTTTATTTAACGCCTACCCCTCCAAATGTCACACTACTACCAGCCTTAACCTCCGCAACCTTAACCCTGCCCCCCTCTACTCTGCAGCTGATAAACCCCACCACAGCATCCTCCCCCTGTCCTGCCCTGACTTGGCCATGACTGCCTACAACAATGCGCTGTAAACAGCCATTGACTCACTAGCGCCTTTAACCACACGCAACATCAGACCCCGACCGCTCCAGCCCTGGCAGACTGATCACACCAAAACCCTCAAACGACACAGTCGTGCCCTGGAGCGACTATGGCGCAAAACCAAATCCCAACAAGCCTTCACCCGCTACAAATCTGCCTTCCGCACCTACACCTCCTCCCTCCATGCAGCCAAACAAGCCTACTTCCTGACCCTCATCAAGACCCTCTCCTCCAATCCTCGCCGACTCTTCTCCACCTTCAACTCTCTACTCTCGCCACCCCCACCTCCACCCAGCACCTCACTCACCGCCCTTGAGATTGCCAATCACTTCAAAAAACAAGATTGACACAATTTGCAAGGACATTGCCGCAAATCACACTCCCTCTCATACAGCTACCCCCTCATCCCCCCTCCCCCTCAACATAACCCGCAGGGACTTCATCACTGCTCAAACTCCCTCCAACCCCGTTCCCCCTCACTCAGCTACCCCCTCATCACCCCTCTCCCACGGCCCCACCACTGCTCTGACCTCCACTTCCACCCCACCCTACATTCCTCATACTGAAGCCCCCCCAACACTCCACACCTTTGACCTTACTACACTCGAGGAAGTCTCCAAGATCCTCTCTGATGCCCACCTCACCACCTGCCCCCTTGACCCTATCCCCTCACAACTCCTACGACCTCCCTCCCCCTCCATCCTTTGCTCCCTCACCCACATCTTCAATCTCTCCCTCTCCTCAGGCACTTTCCCCTCCCCTCTGAAACATGCACACATCACCCCCATACTTAAAAAGCCCTCCCTGGACCCCAATGACCCAAACAACCTCAGACCCATCTCCCATTTACATCTAAACTCCTCGAGCGTCTAGTCTACACCCGCCTATGCTCTCACCTCAACGACAACAACCTCCTCGATCCCCTACAGTCCGGCTTCCGTCCCCTACACTCCACCAAAACTGCCTTACTCAAACTCTCCAACGACCTGCTAACCGCCAAAGCTAATGGCCACTATTCAGTGCTCCTACTCCTTGACCTCTCTGCGGCCTTCGACACAGTCGACCACCCCCTCCTCCTCAAAATACTACACTCCCTCGGCCTCAGATTCTGCTCTCTCCTGGCTCTCATCCTACCTGTCACAACGCTCCTTCAGCGTTACCTATAATGCTACCACCTCCCCCTCACTCCCCCTCTCTGTTGGGGTCCCTCAAGGCTCTGTCCTCGGGCCCCTTCTCTTCTCCATCTACACCGCCTCCCTTGGCCAACTCATACACTCTCACGGCTTCAACTACCACCTCTATGCCGACGACACACAAATCTATCTCTCAACCCCCAACCTCACCCCCTCGGTCTCTGCCCGAATCACACACCTACTGAGCGACATATCAGATTGGATGTCGCTCCACTTCCTTAAACTGAACCTCTCCAAAACCGAGTTTCTTGTCTTCCCCCCAGCCCGGACCCCTCCCCCATTGACTTCTCCATCACATCCAACAACGCTACCATCAAACCCGCCCCGCAGGCCAGAGTACTGGGTGTCATTCTGGACTCCAACCTATCCTTCCAGCCCCAAGTCCAATCTTTAACAAACTCGTGCAGACTCCACCTCCGCAACATCGCCAAAATCCGCACTTTCCTAACCCCAGAAACCACTAAACAGCTCATCCACTCCCTCATCATATCACGACTCGACTACTGCAACTCCCTCCTCACTGGCCTGCCTCGCCGCTGGCTATCCCCGCTTCAGTCGATCCTGAATACGGCTGCCAGACTCATTCACCTTTCTAACAGCTCCGTTTCCGCCACCCCCCTCTGCCAATCCCTCCACTGGCTTCCGATTACGCAACGGATCAAATTCAAAATCCTAACACTGACGTACAAAGCTGTCCACCATACTGCCCCGAACTACATCACTGACCTAATATCCAAGTACCGCCCAGCACGCACACTCCGCTCCTCACAAGACCTCCTTCTCTCTAGTTCCCTGGTCTCCTCCTCCCATGCCCGCCTCCAGGACTTCTCCAGGGTGTCACCCATCCTCTGGAACTCCCTGCCCCAACCCATCAGATTATCACCTACTCTCCTCTCCTTTAGGTGCACCCTGAAAACCCATCTCTTCAGGGAAGCCTACCCCACCCCCTGCTAACTTGCTGACCTCCTCCACTCTTTCTACCACTCCATCCCCCACAGCTATTTCCTCCTGTACCACCATCCCCTCCCTCCTAGATTGTAAACTCGAAAGAGCAGGGCCCTCGATCCCCTCATGTTTTGCATTGTATTGTTATTGTTCTGTCACATGTTCTGTCCCCCTTTGTAATGTACAACACTGAGCGAACTATTGGCGCTTTATAAATACTGTATAATAATAATAATTTAAATAAACATTTCCCGCACAGTGGACTGTAAAGGTGCCCTCACCTGTATATTCTCTGGTGTAACTGAGGACTTGTTTAAGAAGAAAACATTTCCCGCACAATGGGCATAAAAAGGGATGCTCACCTATGCCTATTCTCTGGTGTCACAGGACTTGTTTTTTTTAAATAAACATTTCCCACACAGTGGACTGTAAAGGTGCCCTCACCACTCACACATGTATTTTCTAGTGTGACAAGAGGATGAAACAATTTCCCGCACTCCAGACATGACGGGCTCCTCTCCCGTGTAAAGTCTCCCTCCCTGACAATGAAAAGAACACTCACCCACAGGGGATTTTACCGGTCTTTATTAAAACATTTTTTTGAAACCGCCCTCTTAACATGAAAAAATCTTGTCCACATGGGTCCTCTGGTGTCTCAGAAGGTCTCCTCTCTGAGTGAAACCTTTCCCGCACTCCGAACAGCAATGCGGCCGTACCCCGTTGTGAAACTTCTTGTGCCTTATAAGACTCTCTTTCCACGTAAAACTCTTCCCGCACTGTGAGCAAGAAAAAGGGCGCACGCCGATGTGATTCCTTTGATGATTGACAAGGTACCTTTTCTCGTTGAAACATTTCCCGCACTCTGCACATTTAAAAGGCAGCTTGCCCGTGTGAATTCTCTGATGTATTAGGAGGTGTCTTTTCTGACTGTAACTTTTCCCACACTCTAAACACAAAAACGGCTTCTCACCGGGGTGGACTTGGACACGGGTACCGAGGCCGCGTCCGGAGGGTCCTCCCTGAGGTCCCACAAGGGCCGACACCCCGCCCTCTGAGCACGGAAAAAAATCTTCAACCAGGTCAACGCTTTGAAGCTTGGGTGTTGGTTTGGAGGGTTTCCCGCGTTCAGGTTGCGTTGGCTCCTCCCTTGCGTGGGTTCGCTGGTGTAGAAGAAGCATGCCCCCGACTGCAAAACATTTCCCGCACTCTTTACATGCAAACGGTTTCCTGTTCGCATGGATTTGCTGGTGATTTATGTACGTATCTTTCCGAGGAAAACATTTCCCGCACTCCGAACACAGAAAAGGTTTCTCGCCTGTGTGAACCTTGAGGTGTCTCGTCAGGTGACCTTTCTGCATGAAATACAAACCGCACTCCGGACACACATAAGGCCTTTCCCCCGTGTGATGCCTCAGGTGCCTGGCCAGGTCGCTTTTGTGCAAGAAGGATTTCCCGCACTCCGGGCAGGAATAGTGCCGCACTCCAGTGTGATTGATTAAGTGTCTTGTAAGTTGCGATTTGGATTCGAAACTTTTCCCGCACTCCAAGCACGGATTGGGGAGCACGCCACTGTGAACTTTTTGGTGACAGGCAAGGTAGGATTCCGTAATGAAACATTTCCCGCACTCGGAACATGAAAACGGACTGCATTTCTCCGCATTCGTCTGCTGGTGTGCGGCAAGAGTTGAGGCTGAGGTTAAGCAGTCATCATCCATAGAATATGGAAAGATCTCTTCGACCTTCACCACAACAGCGTCCAAGTTGTCATGAGAAGGTTCCTCAGGATCGTAAGGATCTAGCATCCCGTCTGCAAGGTGAAATCGCGGGAAAATATTCGGGGTGATAGCATGGAACTTATCGAAGGGAAACTCAAGGCGAGTTAGATCTGCTGCTCCGCCCACCTCATGAACTCCAGGATGGAAACTTGAGGTATCAGTTGGAAAATTGTAAGAAGTGCCCATAGAATATGGAGACTTCGATATATCTGCACAGTAAATGGTTCGATGAATATTCTGAGCAGTGGGCTTTACTTCTGGAGAACATTGTAGGGTCCTGGTATCTACTGTGGTGTAGTCTGGAGGGAACATGAGATGTTCCTCTGAGGTATTCCAAACTTCGTGTCCTCCTACTGGAAGGAGATTTCATAATTAGTATAGGAAACACATTTATTGGTAATAGAGGTCTACTATGAAATGAAGCCAAGGAATGGAGATGGACCTTCCATATGGTGTCCAGTATCTCCTCATTTGTTGGAGACATGACATTATATTGAGGAATGGAGATGGACCTTCCATATGGTGTCCAGTGTCTCCTCATTTGTTGGAGACATGACATTATATTGAGGAACGGAGATGGACCTTCCATATGGTGTCCAGTATCTCCTCCTCATTTGTTGGGAACAGGACGTTATATTAAGGAATGGAGATGGACCTTTCATATGGTGTCCAGTATCTCCTCATTTGTTGGAGTCATGACATTATATTGAGGAATGGAGATGGACCTTAAATATGGTGTCCAGTATCTCATTTGTTGGGAACATGACGTAATATTGAGGAATGGAGATGGACCTTCCATATGGTGTCCAGTATCTCCTCCTCATTTGTTGGGAACATGACATTATATTGAGGAATGGAGATGGACCTTCCATATGGTGTCCAGTATCTCCTCCTCATTTGTTGGGAACATGACGTTATATTGAGGAATGGAGATGGACCTTTCATATGGTGTCCAGTATCTCCTCCTCATTTGTTGGGAACATGACATTATATTAAGGAATGGAGATGGACCTTTCATATGGTGTACAGTATCTCCTCATTGTTAGAGACATGACATTATATTGAGGAATGGAGATGGACCTTTCATATGGTGTCCAGGATCTCCTCATTTGTTTGGAACATGACATTATATTGAGGAATGGAGACAGACCTTTCATATGGCGTCCAGTATCTTCTCCTCATTGGTTGGGGATATGACGTTATATTGAGGAATGGAGATGGACCTTTCATATGGTGTCCAGTATCTCCTCATTTGTTGGGAACATGACGTTATATTGAGGAATGGAGATGGACCTTTCATATGGCGTCCAGTATCTTCTCCTCATTGGTTGGGGATATGACGTTATATTGAGGAATGGAGATGGACCTTTCATATGGTGTCCAGTATCTCCTCCTCATTTGTTGGAAACGTGTCTAGAACATGTTGACAATCAATAAAATACTGAAGATTACATTTATTATAAGATTGCAGAAACCTGCTTCCCTTGTTTTGCCAGCCTACCATATATATTCCACTGTCCTCTTACCCGGTGATGTGAGGGGCGGCTGATTGTCCATCATGACGTCCTTGTAGAGGTCCTTTTGTCCTTCTAAATACTCCCACTCCTCCATGGAGAAATAGACAGTGACATCTTGACACCTTATAGGAACCTGATACACACAATGATACAGTCACCATCCAGACACATCCCTTGTCTGTTACTGGAGAATGTCCCAGATTCCCGGCACCGCTCACCTCTCCTGTCAGCAGCTCCATCATCTTCTTGGTGACTTCTAGAATCTTCTTGTTGCTGTATTTCTCAGGTATCAGGGAGTGAGCTGAAGGCACTGTGATGGTCACCTGGTCACCAGACTTCACAGGAGGAAAATGCTGTTTAAAGATAAAGCTAATGTGAAATCCCAGAATGCCCATCACATCTATGTTCTTCAGTGACAGAGATAACATTGGTTATCATGCGACATTTCCAAAGTTCTCCTCACCTCTCCGGTCAACAGGTAGATGATCTCCAGGGTGAAGTTTAATAACCTCTCAGTCATCTGACTTGGGTCCTTGTCCATCATCTTTGGTGTGGTCATGTGATCTATACAGGTAGAAAATCTCTGTAGACAGTTAATAAGCTTAATAGATTATTGGCTCTACATTTAGGACGTATCCGGTCTATAAACCAGAGGCTCTGGATGGACGGTTGGATAAATGGTTCTATATTTAGGACGTATCCGGTCTATAAACCAGAGGCTCTGGATGGACGGTTGGATAAATGGTTCTATATTTAGGACGTATCCGGTCTATAAACCAGAGGCTCTGGATGGACGGTTAGATAAATGGTTCTATATTTAGGACGTATCCAGTCTATAAACCAGAGGCTCTGGATGGACGGTTGGATAAATGGTTCTATATTTAGGACGTATTCGGTCTATAAACCAGAGGCTCTGGATGGACGGTTGGATAAATGGTTCTATATCTAGGATGTATCCGGTCTAAAAACCAGAGGCTCTGGATGGACGGTTGGATAAATGGCTCTATATTTTGGACGTATCCGGTCTATAAACCAGAGGCTCTGGATGGACGGTTGGATAAATGGTTCTATATTTAGGACGTATCCGGTCTATAAACCAGAGGCTCTGGATGGACGGTTGGATAAATGGTTCTATATCTAGGATGTATCCGGTCTAAAAACCAGAGGCTCTGGATGGACGGTTGGATAAATGGCTCTATAATTAGGACGTATCCAGTCTATAAACCAGAGGCTAGAGGACGGACATGACGATGGAGGAAGAGGGCGGACATGACGGGGGGTTACTAGTGTAAATATAAAATCAGATCTCATTACCTCCTCTGCTGCCACTTCCAGCAATGTCTCCTCTCTACTTCCTCCACAGTCCCCTCTCACCCAGAACTTCCTTTTTTATAGCTGACCTAACTTCCTGTCTAGGTGCAGCCACTGAATATAGCCAAGATTTCCATCTAGTGGAGACTGTGATAAGTGCAGCTCTGATGACCTCGGGGTGGTCTGCCCAGGGGGCGGATGGTGTCCCTTCCATAGTGTGGCCCCGGAGGTCCTTCTTGCCGGACTCTTTCTACAGAAGGCAGATTTCTGGTTCTAAAAGTAAAATGTAAAAGTATTTGTAATCCCAAGAACCAAGATGTAATATACGGTGGCTTACCCATGGATGTGGTGGCTGCGTTTGTTTTCTTTTGCCAGGCTTTTTCCCCCCTTTTATTCTCACCTGCTAATCTTGCCACTTCCTGTCCTATGGAGACAACGCACAGTCACTGGACTTTATGAAAGAGCAGTGTTGTCACCCTATAGCAGGACTACAGAACACCTCCTCCTCTCCCCATTTTTGTACTATGGAAGGGGGGGGGGGGAGAGGGGGTGTTGGGTTTCTTTTGTAATGTTAAAGATGCGTTGTTGCGTATTCACGCAGCTCCAGTACTCAGCCTGTGATTGACAGTGGAGGGGGGGTGCCCATTTCCTTCCCTCCAATCAGCTCTAAGAACTCGCTTCTCTGAGTGTAACTTTAAAGAGTGTAAGTGTAACAGCTCCCCGCCTCCTGTTTTCTGAAAGCTCAGAGAAGTTTTATAAATTGTGCAGTTTGAATGGCTGTAGAGGAGACGAGCTACAGATAAACAGGTACAACATATGTTCCATCTCTGTGTATCACTTGAGGCCGGTCACTTCATTGGGAATGGGGGGGGTTTCATATTCTCCTTGAAGAGGGCGTGGTCAATGGAACATGTAGCTTAGGGGGATATCAGACATCCTGCACACTGGGGCTTGGCTATGGTGCATTAGAAGCTGCAGCAAGACATATAAATCCCATCACATTTCCTAGCGGGAGGACATTCAGCATCATCAAATGCTTTCATCCCCAGCCTGACTGTCCCTGGCTCCGCCCCTTTCAATCATTGGATTTCAATAAAGGAGGCTCAATGTTATTTAGGGTTGTATGCATGCAAAAGCGTCCTGCATGACCACGCCCACTGTGCCATCCACCAATCAGGGCACTTTGATATTTGTATAACTCCTCCCAAGAACGAGCCAAATGCTTGCGTCAGCGTTGAGGGCTCCAGAGAGAAGGGCCGAGGCAGGGGGCTGTGATGTCTTTATGAGGTATGCACGGGATCCTTCTGGCCACTCACACCAGCCATGATCTGCCTGCACTGCATAGAGAACCACAGAGACCCAGTAACGATATCATATCATTAGCATGATGATGCAACTCAGAAAAAGGGAAAATATGCAGGGAGGAAACGTCGGATTTAATTATCATATAGACATGAGACGGCAGTTGTGTGTTACATAAACTGATATCAACCATATAGGACAGGGAGAGACATGGGGGGGGGTGCTGCAGACACACAGTCACACAGGAGGGGGGGGAGAGGCTGCAGACACACAGTCACACAGGAGGGGGGGGAGAGGCTGCATAGACACAGTCACATAGGAGGAGGGGGGGAGAGGCAGCAGAGACACAGTCACACAGGAGGGGGGGGGGGGAGAGATTGCAGAGACACAGTCACAAAGGAGGAGGGGGGAGGGAGAGGCTGCAGAGACACAGTCACACAGGAGGGGGGGGGGGAGGGAGAGGCTGCAGAGACACAGTCACACAGGAGGGGGGGGGGAGGCTGCAGAGACACAGTCACACAGGAGGGGGGGGGAGGCTGCAGAGACACAGTCACACAGGAGGGGGGGGGGAGGCTGCAAAGACACAGTCACACAGGAGGGGGGGGGAGAGGCTGCAGAGACACAGTCACACAGGAGGAGGGGGGAGGGAGAGGCTGCAGAGACACAGTCACACAGGAGGGGGGAGGCTGCAGAGACACAGTCACACAGGAGGGGGGGGAGAGGCTGCAGAGACACAGTCACACAGGAGGGGGGGAGGCTGCAGAGACACAGTCACACAGGAGGAGGGGGGGGGAAAGGCTGCAGAGACACAGTCACACAGGAGGGGGAGGCTGCTGGGACACAGTCACACGGGGGGGGGGGGGGGAGGCTGCAGAGACACAGTCACACAGAAGGGGGGGGGAGGCTGCAGAGACACAGTCACACAGGAGGGGGAGGGGAGGCTGCTGGGACACAGTCACACAGGGGGGGAGGGAGGCTGCAGGGACACAGTCACACAGGAGGGGGGGGGGGGTAGAGGCTGCAGAGACACAGGAGGGGGGGAGAAACTGCAGAGACACAGTCACACAGGAGGTAGGGGGAGAGGCTGCAGAGACACAGTCACACAGAAGGGGGGGGGGGAGGCTGCAGAGACACAGTCACACAGGAGGGGGGGAGAGGCTGCAGAGACACAGTCACACAGGAGGGGGGGGGGGAGAGGCTGCAGAGACACAGTCACACAGGAGGGGGGAGGGAGAGGCTGCAGAGACACAGTCACACAGGAGGGGGGGGGAAGAGGCTGCAGAGACACAGTCACACAGGAGGGGGGAGGGAGAGGCTGCAGAGACACAGTCACACAGGAGGGGGGGGGAAGAGGCTGCAGAGACACAGTCACACAGGAGGGGGGAGGGAGAGGCTGCAGAGACACAGTCACACAGGAGGGGGGGGGGCTGCAGAGACACAGTCACACAGGAGAGGGGGAAGAGGCTGCAGAAACACAGTCACACAGGAGGGGGGGGGAGAGGTTGCAGAGACACAGTCACACAGGAGGGGGGGGGGAGGCTGCAGAGACACAGTCACACAGGAGGGGGGGGGGGGGGGAGGCTGCAAAGACACAGTCACACAGGAGGGGGGGGGAGAGGCTGCAGAGACACAGTCACAAAGGAGGAGGGGGGGGGGGAAAGGCTGCAGAGACACAGTCACACAGGAGGGGGAGGCTGCTGGGACACAGTCACACGGGGGGGGGGGAGGCTGCAGAGACACAGTCACACAGGAGGGGGGGGGGAAGAGGCTGCAGAGACACAGTCACACAGGAGGGGGAGGGGAGGCTGCTGGGACACAGTCACACAGGAGGGGGGGGGGGTAGAGGCTGCAGAGACACAGGAGGGGGGGAGAAACTGCAGAGACACAGTCACACAGGAGGTAGGGGGAGAGGCTGCAGAGACACAGTCACACAGAAGGGGGGGGGGGAGGCTGCAGAGACACAGTCACACAGGAGGGGGGGAGAGGCTGCAGAGACACAGTCACACAGGAGGGGGGGGGGAGAGGCTGCAGAGACACAGTCACACAGGAGGGGGGAGGGAGAGGCTGCAGAGACACAGTCACACAGGAGGGGGGGGAAGAGGCTGCAGAGACACAGTCACACAGGAGGGGGGGGGGGAGGCTGCTGGGACACAGTCACACGGGAGGGGGGGGGGAGAGGCTGCAGAGACACAGTCACACAGGAGGGGGGAGGGAGAGGCTGCAGAGACACAGTCACACAGGAGGGGGGGGGGGGCTGCAGAGACACAGTCACACAGGAGAGGGGGAAGAGGCTGCAGAGACACAGTCACACAGGAGGGGGGGGGGGGGAGAGGCTGCAGAGACACAGTCACACAGGAGGGGGGGGGGGGAGAGGCTGCAGAGACACAGTCACACAGGAGAGGCTGCAGACACACAGTCACACAGGAGAGGGGGGAGAAACTGCAGAGACACAGTCACACAGGAGGTGGGGGAGAGGCTGCAGAGACACAGTCACACAGATGGGGGGGGGAGAGGCTGCAGAGACACAGTCACACAGAAGGGGGGGGAGAGGCTGCAGAGACACAGTCACACAGGAGGGGGGGGGGGCTGCAGAAACACAGTCACACAGGAGGGGGGGGGGGAAACTGCAGAGACACAGTCACACAGGAGGTAAGGGGAGAGGCTGCAGAGACACAGTCACACAGAAGGGGGGGGGAGAGGCTGCAGAGACACAGTCACACAGGAGGGGGGGGAGAGAGGCTGCAGAGACACAGTCACACAGGAGGGGGGGGGAGAGGCTGCAGAGACACAGTCACACAGGAGGGGGGGGAGAGAGGCTGCAGAGAAACAGTCACACAGGAGGGGGGGGGAGAGGCTGCAGAGACACAGTCACACAGGAGAGGGGGAAGAGGCTGCAGAGACACAGTCACACAGGAGGGGGGGGGGGAGAGGCTGCAGAGACACAGTCACACAGGAGAGGCTGCAGACACACAGTCACACAGGAGAGGGGGGAGAAACTGCAGAGACACAGTCACACAGGAGGTGGGGGAGAGGCTGCAGAGACACAGTCACACAGATGGGGGGGGGGGGGGGGGGAGAGGCTGCAGAGACACAGTCACAAAGGAGGAGGGGGGAGGGAGAGGCTGCAGAGACACAGTCACACAGGAGGGGGGGGGGAGGCTGCAGAGACACAGTCACACAGGAGGGGGGGGGGAGGCTGCAAAGACACAGTCACACAGGAGGGGGGGGGAGAGGCTGCAGAGACACAGTCACACAGGAGGAGGGGGGAGGGAGAGGCTGCAGAGACACAGTCACACAGGAGGGGGGAGGCTGCAGAGACACAGTCACACAGGAGGGGGGGGAGAGGCTGCAGAGACACAGTCACACAGGAGGGGGGGAGGCTGCAGAGACACAGTCACACAGGAGGAGGGGGGGGGAAAGGCTGCAGAGACACAGTCACACAGGAGGGGGAGGCTGCTGGGACACAGTCACACGGGGGGGGGGAGGCTGCAGAGACACAGTCACACAGAAGGGGGGGGGGAGGCTGCAGAGACACAGTCACACAGGAGAGGGAGGGGAGGCTGCTGGGACACAGTCACACAGGGGGGGGAAGGAGGCTGCAGGGACACAGTCACACAGGAGGGGGGGGGTAGAGGCTGCAGAGACACAGGAGGGGGGGAGAAACTGCAGAGACACAGTCACACAGGAGGTAGGGGGAGAGGCTGCAGAGACACAGTCACACAGAAGGGGGGGGGAGGCTGCAGAGACACAGTCACACAGGAGGGGGGGAGAGGCTGCAGAGACACAGTCACACAGGAGGGGGGGGGGAGAGGCTGCAGAGACACAGTCACACAGGAGGGGGGAGGGAGAGGCTGCAGAGACACAGTCACACGGGAGGGGGGGGGAGAGGCTGCAGAGACACAGTCACACAGGAGGGGGGAGGGAGAGGCTGCAGAGACACAGTCACACAGGAGGGGGGGGGGCTGCAGAGACACAGTCACACAGGAGAGGGGGAAGAGGCTGCAGAGACACAGTCACACAGGAGGGGGGGGGGAGAGGTTGCAGAGACACAGTCACACAGGAGGGGGGGGGGGAGGCTGCAGAGACACAGTCACACAGGAGGGGGGGGGAGGCTGCAAAGACACAGTCACACAGGAGGGGGGGGGGAGAGGCTGCAGAGACACAGTCAGAAAGGAGGAGGGGGGAGGGAGAGGCTGCAGAGACACAGTCACACAGGAGGGGGGAGGCTGCAGAGACACAGTCACACAGGAGGGGGGGGAGAGGCTGCAGAGACACAGTCACAAAGGAGGGGGGGAGGCTGCAGAGACACAGTCACACAGGAGGAGGGGGGGGGGGAAAGGCTGCAGAGACACAGTCACACAGGAGGGGGAGGCTGCTGGGACACAGTCACACGGGGGGGGAGGCTGCAGAGACACAGTCACACAGGAGGGGGGGGGGAAGAGGCTGCAGAGACACAGTCACACAGGAGGGGGAGGGGAGGCTGCTGGGACACAGTCACACAGGAGGGGGGGGGTAGAGGCTGCAGAGACACAGGAGGGGGGGAGAAACTGCAGAGACACAGTCACACAGAAGGGGGGGGGGGGAGGCTGCAGAGACACAGTCACACAGGAGGGGGGGAGAGGCTGCAGAGACACAGTCACACAGGAGGGGGGGGAGAGGCTGCAGAGACACAGTCACACAGGAGGGGGGAGGGAGAGGCTGCAGAGACACAGTCACACAGGAGGGGGGGGAAGAGGCTGCAGAGACACAGTCACACAGGAGGGGGGGGGAGGCTGCTGGGACACAGTCACACGGGAGGGGGGGGGGAGAGGCTGCAGAGACACAGTCACACAGGAGGGGGGGGGCTGCAGAGACACAGTCACACAGGAGAGGGGGAAGAGGCTGCAGAGACACAGTCACACAGGAGGGGGGGGGGGGAGAGGCTGCAGAGACACAGTCACACAGGAGAGGCTGCAGACACACAGTCACACAGGAGAGGGGGGAGAAACTGCAGAGACACAGTCACACAGGAGGTGGGGGAGAGGCTGCAGAGACACAGTCACACAGATGGGGGGGGGGGGAGAGGCTGCAGAGACACAGTCACACAGAAGGGGGGGGAGAGGCTGCAGAGACACAGTCACACAGAAGGGGGGGGAGAGGCTGCAGAGACACAGTCACACAGGAGGGGGGGGGGGCTGCAGAAACACAGTCACACAGGAGGGGGGGGGGGAAACTGCAGAGACACAGTCACACAGGAGGTAGGGGGAGAGGCTGCAGAGACACAGTCACACAGAAGGGGGGGGAGAGGCTGCAGAGACACAGTCACACAGGAGGGGGGGGGAGAGGCTGCAGAGACACAGTCACACAGGAGGGGGGGGGAGAGGCTGCAGAGACACAGTCACACAGGAGAGGGGGAAGAGGCTGCAGAGACACAGTCACACAGGAGGGGGGGGGGGGAGAGGCTGCAGAGACACAGTCACACAGGAGAGGCTGCAGACACACAGTCACACAGGAGAGGGGGGAGAAACTGCAGAGACACAGTCACACAGGAGGTGGGGAAGAGGCTGCAGAGACACAGTCACACAGATGGGGGGGGGGGGGAGAGGCTGCAGAGACACAGTCACACAGGAGGGGGGGGAGAGGCTGCAGAGACACAGTCACACAGGAGAGGGGGAGAGGCTGCAGAGACACAGTCACACAGGAGAGGGGGGGAGGCTGCAGTGACACAGTCACACAGGAGGGGGAGGCTGCTGGGACACAGTCACACGGGGGGGGGAGAGGCTGCAGAGACACAGTCACACAGAAGGGGGGGGAGAGGCTGCAGAGACACAGTCACACAGGAGGGGGGGGGGGGCTGCAGAAACACAGTCACACAGGAGGGGGGGGGGGCTGCAGAAACACAGTCACACAGGAGGGGGGGGGAGAAACTGCAGAGACACAGTCACACAGGAGGTAGGGGGAGAGGCTGCAGAGACACAGTCACACAGAAGGGGGGGGGAGAGGCTGCAGAGACACAGTCACACAGGAGGGGGGGGGGGGGGGGGCTGCAGAGACACAGTCACACAGGAGAGGGGGAAGAGGCTGCAGAGACACAGTCACACAGGAGGGGGGGGGAGAGGCTGCAGGGACACAGTCACACAGGAGAGGCTGCAGACACACAGTCACACAGGAGGGGGGGGGGAGAAACTGCAGAGACACAGTCAAACAGGAGGTGGGGGAGAGGCTGCAGAGACACAGTCACACAGACGGCCGGGGGGGGGGGGAGAGGCTGCAGAGACACAGTCACACAGGAGGGGGGGGGAGAGGCTGCAGAGACACAGTCACACAGGAGGGGGGGGAGAAACTGCAGAGACACAGTCACACAGATGGGGGGGGGGGGGAGAGGCTGCAGAGACACAGTCACACAGAAGGGGGGGGAGAGGCTGCAGAGACACAGTCACACAGAAGGGGGGGGAGAGGCTGCAGAGACACAGTCACACAGGAGGGGGGGGGGGGCTGCAGAAACACAGTCACACAGGAGGGGGGGGAGAAACTGCAGAGACACAGTCACACAGAAGGGGGGGAGAGGCTGCAGAGACACAGTCACACAGGAGGTAGGGGGAGAGGCTGCAGAGACACAGTCACACAGAAGGGGGGGGGGGAGGCTGCAGAGACACAGTCACACAGGAGGGGGGGAGAGGCTGCAGAGACACAGTCACACAGGAGGGGGGGGGGAGAGGCTGCAGAGACACAGTCACACAGGAGGGGGGAGGGAGAGGCTGCAGAGACACAGTCACACAGGAGGGGGGGGAAGAGGCTGCAGAGACACAGTCACACAGGAGGGGGGGGGGAGGCTGCTGGGACACAGTCACACAGGAGGGGGGGGGGGAGGCTGCTGGGACACAGTCACACGGGAGGGGGGGGGGAGAGGCTGCAGAGACACAGTCACACAGGAGGGGGGAGGGAGAGGCTGCAGAGACACAGTCACACAGGAGGTGGGGGAGAGGCTGCAGAGACACAGTCACACAGATGGGGGGGGGGAGAGGCTGCAGAGACACAGTCACACGGGGGGGGAGAGGCTGCAGAGACACAGTCACACAGAATGGGGGGGAGAGGCTGCAGAGACACAGTCACACAGGAGGGGGGGGGGCTGCAGAAACACAGTCACACAGGAGGGGGGGGAGAAACTGCAGAGACACAGTCACACAGGAGGTGGGGGAGAGGCTGCAGAGACACAGTCACACAGATGGGGGTGGGGGGGGAGAGGCTGCAGAGACACAGTCACACAGGAGGGGGGGGGGGGGGGCTGCAGAGACACAGTCACACAGGAGAGGGGGAGAGGCTGCAGAGACACAGTCACACAGGAGGAGGGGGGAGAGGCTGCAGAGACACAGTCACACAGGAGGGGGGGAGAGGCTGTAGAGACACAGTCACACAGAAGGATGGGGGAGGCTGCAGTGACACAGTCACACAGGAGGGGGAGGCTGCTGGGACACAGTCACACGGGGGGGGAGAGGCTGCAGAGACACAGTCACACAGAAGGGGGGGGGGGAGAGGCTGCAGAGACACAGTCACACAGGAGGGGGGGCTGCAGAAACACAGTCACACAGGAGGGGGGGGAGAAACTGCAGAGACACAGTCACACAGGAGGTAGGGGGAGAGGCTGCAGAGACACAGTCACACAGAAGGGGGGGGGAGAGGCTGCAGAGACACAGTCACACAGGAGGGGGGGGGAGGCTGCAGAGACACAGTCACACAGGAGAGGGGGAAGAGGCTGCAGAGACACAGTCACACAGGAGGGGGGGGGAGAGGCTGCAGAGACACAGTCACACAGGAGAGGCTGCAGACACACAGTCACACAGGAGGGGGGGGGAGAAACTGCAGAGACACAGTCAAACAGGAGGTGGGGGAGAGGCTGCAGAGACACAGTCACACAGACGGCCGGGGGGGGGGGAGAGGCTGCAGAGACACAGTCACACAGGAGGGGGGGGAGAGGCTGCAGAGACACAGTCACACAGGAGGGGGGGGGGAGAAACTGCAGAGACACAGTCACACAGGAGGTAGGGGGAGAGGCTGCAGAGACACAGTCACACAGATGGGGGGGGGGGAGAGGCTGCAGAGACACAGTCACACGGGGGGGGAGAGGCTGCAGAGACACAGTCACACAGAAGGGGGGGGGGGGGAGAGGCTGCAGAGACACAGTCACACAGGAGGGGGGGTGAGAAACTGCAGAGACACAGTCACACTGGAGGTAGGGGGAGAGGCTGCAGAGACACAGTCACACAGGAGGGAAGGGAGAAACTGCAGAGACACAGTCACACAGGAGGTAGGGGGAGAGGCTGCAGAGACACAGTCACACAGAAGGGGGGGGAGAGGCTGCAGAGACACAGTCACACAGGAGGGGGGGGGAGAGGCTGCAGAGACACAGTCACACAGGAGAGGGGGAAGAGGCTGCAGAGACACAGTCACACAGGAGGGGGGGGGAGAGGCTGCAGAGACACAGTGACACAGGAGAGGCTGCAGACACACAGTCACACAGGAGAGGGGGGAGAAACTGCAGAGACACAGTCACACAGGAGGTGGGGGAGAGGCTGCAGAGACACAGTCACACAGATGGGGGGGGGGGAGAGGCTGCAGAGACACAGTCACACAGGAGGGGGGGGGAGAGGCTGCAGAGACACAGTCACACAGGAGAGGCTGCAGAGACACAGTCACAGAGGAGGGGGGGAGAGGCTGCAGAGACACAGTCACACAGGAGAGGGGGAGAGGCTGCAGAGACACAGTCACACGGGGGGGAGAGGCTGCAGAGACACAGTCACACAGAAGGGGGGGGGAGAGGCTGCAGAGACACAGTCACACAGGAGGGGGGGAGAGGCTGCAGAGACACAGTCACACAGAAGAGGGGGAGAGGCTGCAGAGACACAGTCACACGGGGGGGAGAGGCTGCAGAGACACAGTCACACAGAAGGGGGGGGGGAGAGGCTGCAGAGACACAGTCACACAGGAGGGGGGGAGAAACTGCAGAGACACAGTCACACAGGAGGTGGGGGAGAGGCTGCAGAGACACAGTCACACAGAAGGGGGGGGGGGGAGAGGCTGCAGAGACACAGTCACACAGGAGGGGGGGGGGGGAGGCCGCAGAGACACAGTCACACAGGAGAGGGGGAAGAGGCTGCAGAGACACAGTCACACAGGAGGGGGGGGGGGGGAGAGGCTGCAGAGACACAGTCACACAGGAGAGGCTGCAGACACACAGTCACACAGGAGGGGGGGGGGAGAAACTGCAGAGACACAGTCAAACAGGAGGTGGGGGAGAGGCTGCAGAGACACAGTCACACAGGAGGGGGGGGGGGCTGCAGAAACACAGTCACACAAGAGGGGGGGGGGGTAGAGGCTGCAGAGACACAGTCACACAGGAGGGGGGGGGGAGAAACTGCAGAGACACAGTCACACAGGAGGTAGGGGGAGAGGCTGCAGAGACACAGTCATACAGGAGGGGGGGAGAGGCTGCAGAGAAACAGTCACACAGGAGGGGGGGGGGAGAGGCTGCAGAGACACAGTCACACAGGAGGGGGGGGAGGCTGCAGAGACACAGTCACACAGGAGAGGGGGAGAGGCTGCAGAAACACAGTCACACAGGAGAGGGGGAGAGGCTGCAGAGACACAGTCATACAGGAGGGGGGGGGAGAGGCTGCAGAGACACAGTCACACAGGAGAGGGGGAAGAGGCTGCAGAGACACAGTCACACAGGAGGGGGGGGGAGAGGCTGCAGAGACACAGTGACACAGGAGAGGCTGCAGACACACAGTCACACAGGAGAGGGGGGAGAAACTGCAGAGACACAGTCACACAGGAGGTGGGGGAGAGGCTGCAGAGACACAGTCACACAGATGGGGGGGGGGGGAGAGGCTGCAGAGACACAGTCACACAGGAGGGGGGGGGGAGAGGCTGCAGAGACACAGTCACACAGGAGAGGCTGCAGAGACACAGTCACAGAGGAGGGGGGGAGAGGCTGCAGAGACACAGTCACACAGGAGAGGGGGAGAGGCTGCAGAGACACAGTCACACGGGGGGGAGAGGCTGCAGAGACACAGTCACACAGAAGGGGGGGGGAGAGGCTGCAGAGACACAGTCACACAGGAGGGGGGGAGAGGCTGCAGAGACACAGTCACACAGGAGAGGGGGAGAGGCTGCAGAGACACAGTCACACGGGGGGGAGAGGCTGCAGAGACACAGTCACACAGAAGGGGGGGGGGGAGAGGCTGCAGAGACACAGTCACACAGGAGGGGGGGGGGGGGGAGGCCGCAGAGACACAGTCACACAGGAGAGGGGGAAGAGGCTGCAGAGACACAGTCACACAGGAGGGGGGGGGGGAGAGGCTGCAGAGACACAGTCACACAGGAGAGGCTGCAGACACACAGTCACACAGGAGGGGGGGGGAGAAACTGCAGAGACACAGTCAAACAGGAGGTGGGGGAGAGGCTGCAGAGACACAGTCACACAGGAGGGGGGGGGGCTGCAGAAACACAGTCACACAAGAGGGGGGGGGGGGTAGAGGCTGCAGAGACACAGTCACACAGGAGGGGGGGGGGAGAAACTGCAGAGACACAGTCACACAGGAGGTAGGGGGAGAGGCTGCAGAGACACAGTCATACAGGAGGGGGGGAGAGGCTGCAGAGAAACAGTCACACAGGAGGGGGGGGGGGAGTGGCTGCAGAGACACAGTCACACAGGAGGGGGGGAGAGGCTGCAGAGACACAGTCACACAGGAGAGGGGGAGAGGCTGCAGAGACACAGTCATACAGGAGGGGGGGGAGAGGCTGCAGGGACACAGTCACACAGGAGGGGGGGGGGGGAGAGGCTGCAGGAAAACAGTCACGCAGGAGGGGGGGGGGAGAGGCTGCAGAGACACAGTCACACAGGAGGGGGGGGAGGCTGCAGAGACACAGTCACACAGGAGGAGGGGGGAGGGAGAGGCTGCAGAGACACAGTCACACAGGAGGGGGGGGAGGCTGCAGAGACACAGTCACACAGGAGGGGGGGGAGGCTGCAGAGACACAGTCACACAGGAGGAGGGGGGAGGGAGAGGCTGCAGAGACACAGTCACACAGGAGGGGGGGGGGAGAGGCTGCAGAGACACAGTCACACAGGAGGGGGGGGCTGCAGAAACACAGTCACACAGGAGGGGGGGGGGGTAGAGGCTGCAGAGACACAGTCACACAGGAGGGGGGGGGGAGAAACTGCAGAGACACAGTCACACAGGAGGGGGGGGGGGAGAGGCTGCAGAGACACAGTCACACAGGAGAGAGGCTGCAGAGACACAGTCATACAGGAGGGGGGGGGGGAGAGGCTTCAGAGACACAGTCACACAGGAGGGGGGGGGGGGGGAAGAGGCTGCAGGGACACAGTCACACAGGAGGGGGGGGGGAGAGGCTGCAGAGACACAGTCACACGGGGAGGGGGGGGGAGAGGCTGCAGAGACACAGTCACACGGGGAGGGGGGGGAGAGGCTGCAGAGACACAGTCACACAGGAGTGGGGGGAGAGGCTGCAGAGACACAGTCACACGGGGGGGGGGGGGAGAGGCTGCAGAGACACAGTCACACAGGAGGGGGGGGAGAGGCTGCAGAGACACAGTCACACAGAAGGGGGGGGGAGAGGCTGCAGAGACACAGTCACACAGGAGGGGGGGGAGAGGCTGCAGAGACACAGTCACACAGGAGGGGGGGGAGAGGCTGCAGAGACACAGTCACACAGGAGAGGGGTGTGACGATTACGGCATCAGACTCCAGCCCTTCTCACCAAACTCATGACCAAAGGACTAGCCAATCTAAGACCGCGCTGTCATGTGCGTAACAATGCCACGCCCAGCTGCACCCTGCACAACGATTTTCCAGCTAATGGACCACAATTGATGTACCTGCAGCCTGAGAGCAATTGTTACTGGGTCAGGTTAATTACGCAATTAAACAGCGCAAAATAGACCTACATACAAATATTAGTAAATCACAAAACATTAATGTCCCATGTTCATTAGTGAATGTCTTATATCAAAAATCTTCAATAAAAACACCACAGAACCACTTGTGATGAGGACTGGGGATTCCAAATCATCTTAGGATCAAAGAAAACTTCCACCTATCACCCGTGCACACCAACATCAAATGCACTCACCAGATATTGGCAAATGAGAAGCCTTTAAGGATATTGGGGAATCCTAAACCCTCTTTTCATCAGCTCTATGGTAGCCTACACCACCAGGTTCAGATCTTCTTTCAGGTCCTCACCGCAGCTTTCTAATTTGCTCCACCGTATCACCAAAGAAAAAAAAAACTTATATAGTGTAATATTGCCTGATCAATATTGAGACAAAAGACAAAATCCAGGCCACTCACATTTTATCAGCTTGTAAAGGGCACATTTATTAAGCCAATACCAGCCTGATGATAAGAACCAGCTCACAGCCGCATATTCCAGGATTCTCACAACCATCTGGCTGGAATTTGTCTTTTGTCTCAATATTGATCTGGCAAATTAGAAAGCTGCAGTGAGGACCTGAAAGAAGATCTGAACCTGGTGGTGTAGGCTACCATAGAGCTGATGAAAAGAGGGTTTAGGATTCCCCAATATCCTTAAAGGCTTCTCATTCGCCAATATCTGGTGAGTGCATTTGATGTTGGTGTGCACAGGTGATAGGTGGAAGTTTTCTTTGATCCTAAGATGATTTGGAATCCCCAGTCCTCATCAAAAGTGGTCCTGTGGTGTTTTTATTGAAGATTTTTGATATAAGACATTCACTAATGAACATGGGACATTAATGTTTTGTGATTTACTAATATTTGTATGTAGGTCTATTTTGTGCTGTTTATTTATAAATATCACTATTTGTGTATTCACATTTTTGCACAGCAGCAATTTAGAATATTGATTTATTTATTTTGCATTGGCGCAGGAATATTTTCTAATTACGCAATTAACCCTTCACACTGCCAACACCACCTTTTTATACAGAGAAAGAGGAAACTCAGCAATATCAGCAATAACACTATGATGTTGGAATAAGCGTCTGTATACCACTGTCACCGCAGGCAGAGATATACCGAAATTTAAAACACACACAGTAGCGCTCTTCAGAGACGGGTTCTTAGTTTGCATTAAAGAGCTTTAGAAACAGTACAACACTTTCAGAAAGTAAGATTTATTATTAAAAGGTCAAAAGGGTGCAATAAAAATATTTACAGAAAAGATGTAGCCAATATATATATATATATATATATAAATATACAGAAAGCAATAGCACAGCAAAGAGATAACAGAGAGAAGTTTAGAGGGATAAAGTACTTGCCGTCAGCCTTGGGGTAAGCAGCTTTCAAGTTTTTTGAGCAGAAGGGCGCCTTATCTCCCAAAGTTGGTTCCAATGTTAAAAAGGGAGAATTCTTCAACTAAACTTAACTCCGCTCAGCTTTTTCTAGCAACTCCACAGGGTGTCTCCCTGAAACAGAGAACCAATCGCCTCATTTGGGGAGGGAGTTGTAGGTGGAGACCTCAGGCTATGACCAAAGCCTGCTCAAATTATATTATGGTTCATAACTTACCCTGGACACATGTAATATTCTGTATATTGTCTGCGCTCCTGTATATGCCAGATAGGGGGTTTAATATACCAGGAGACTTGTATCAAAGTGAGCCTTCCGAATATGTGCTCCATGTTTAGGTAATTATGTCCTATTTGAAGATATAAACTTATATGAAAAAATGAGCTTTTAAATGTAAGTCTGTTTTTGCGACCCTCTGTAATGTCTTTGAGCTCAGTGAAGGACTTGGTTTATGGCTTTACGAGCCCTCTCCAGCAGGAGTCTCTTAGACAAAGGGGCACCAGATAGTGTGTGAGATTTATAACCATGACGCCCTCCCAATGAGTTTGCTGCCTGTGATCTCCATCAAACAGACCACATGTCACTTAACAGAGAGGGAGGGGGGATGAGGAAAGCTGATTTGGGAGAGAAACAAAATGGAGGGGTTTTGGGCAAAATGGATGATTACATCCACCTCTGTGTGCGGATGCTGCAGGGACACAGTCACAAAGGAGGGAGGGGGTGAGGCTGCAGGGACACAGTCACAAAGAAGGGGGGGGGGGAAGAGAGGCTGCAGAGACACAGTCAAATTTTGTGGTGTCTAGTCTGATTAGATCATTTCACTTTGTGACTTGTCAGTTGTCCAGAGAGGTCTTGTTTCTCACTTAAACATTTCTCGCACTAAATACATGACAGGGGAAGCTCAGCCAGATATCTAGGTAAATCCCGGCTAGGTCAGCACCCCGGGGTGATTTTTGCAATGCCTAATGAGACTATCTTTCCGAGCAAAACATTTTTCACACTTCGAACATGAGAACGGGCGCTCGCCCGTGTGCCTTCTTTGGTGCGTGATGAGGTTTCTTTTGTCACGGAACGATTTCTCGCACTCCACACATGAATATGGAAACTCCTTTGTGTGGATTTTCTGGTGTCTAAGAAGGTGTGCTTTCAGAGCGAAACATTTTCCACACTCCCTGCAAGAATACGGACGCAAACCAGCGTGAAATCTTTCATGTCTCATTAGGTTCTGTCTTCTCGTAAAACACTTCCCGCATTGCAAACATGAAAAAGGCCTCTCGCCCCGGTGCCCAATCTGATGTGTAAGAAGGTCTCCTCTCTGAGAGAAACATTTCCTGCACTCTAAACAACAATATGGCCGCACTCCAGTGTGAATCTTATTGTGCCTCATAAGACACTCTTTAAAGGCGAAACATTTCCCGCACTCTGAGCATGAAAAAGGTTTCTCGCCCGTGTGAATTTTAAAGTGCCTCACTAAATGCTCTTTCTGCATAAAAGACTGGTCACACTCCGTGCACACGTAGGGCCTTTCCCCCGTGTGGCATCTCAGATGCTTGCGAAGGTTGTACTTCTGTAAGAAAGATTTCCCGCACTCTGGGCAGGAATGTGGGCGCGCTCCGGTGTGATGACTTAGGTGTCTTGTAAGGTGGTATTTCGAAAGAAAACGTTTCCCGCACTCTTGGCAGGCATGCGGCCGCACTCCACTGTGGACTTTTGTATGACTGACAAGATGGGATTTTGAATAGAAACATTTCCCGCACTCAGGACATGGGAACGGTCGCTCTTTTGCGTTCTCCTTCTGATGTACAGAGAGAACTGACGTCGATGTTAAGCATTTATCAACCATGGGATAGGGGAATATTTCTTCGAATTTGAGTAAAGGAGTATCTGAATGACCATGAGATGATCCCTTGGGATTAGAAGGATCTCGTGTCCTATCTCCAACATAGATTCCTGGAAGGAGACTTGGGGTAATAGAATGGAACTTACAAGCAGGTTCTTCGGGATGGAAGGAATCTTCTGATTTAATCCCGATGAGAACTTCTGACCAAACATTTGGGGTATCAGAACAGAACTTTTCAGAAGGTTCCTCAGAATTCAAAGGATCTGGTGACCTCTCGAAACTATGAACTCCTACAGTTGTGACCAAAATTATTCAACCCCCAATGCTGTAAAGGGGTTTAGGGACTATAGTGTACATTTGGAATTGTATTCAGAATCAAATCCTACAAGGACGTTGTAACTACCCAAATGCAACTAAAATGACATCAATTGTTTATGTAATACAGTAGTAAATGGTTCTTATGTGGTTTCTTCATTGCCACAATTATTCAACCCCTTAAAGACTACCACTCTGAAGAACAGAGGTTCATACAGGTGCTTTCCATCAGGTATTGAAAACACCTGTGGATGTCACCGAGCAGCAATCAAGCATAATAAGCACCAATTAGGCAGCTTTAAAATGACTGTGATACTCAGCTCCTTCTAGACATTTACTGGTGTGGTTACAAACATGGTGAAGGCAAGAGAATGGTCCAGGAAGACAAGAGAAGAGGTGATTTCTCTTCACAGGAAGGGCAATGGCTATAAGAAGATTGCAAAGATGTTAAACATACCAAGAGACACCTTAGGAAGCATCATTCGCAAATTCAAGGCAAAGGGCACTGTTGAAACGCTACCTGGTCGTGGCAGAAAGAAGATGCTGACTTCGACTGCTGTGCGCTACCTGAAGCGTAGAGTGGAGAGAAGTCCCCGTGTGACTGCTGAGGAACTGAGAAAAGATTTGTCAGATGTGGGTACAGAAGTTTCAGCCCAGACAATAAGACGCACACTGCGTAATGAAGGCCTCCGTGCCAGAACTCCCAGGCGTACCCCCTTGCTGTCTCCAAAGAATAAGAAGAGTATGCCAAAAGCCATGTGGACAAACCACAAAAGTTGTGGGATAGTGTTCTGTGGACTGATGAAACAAAATTAGAACTGTTTGGGCCCATGGATCAACGCTATGTTTGGAGGAGGAAGAACAAGGCCTTTGATGAAAAGAACACCTTGCCTACTGTGAAGCATGGTGGAGGGTCAATCATGCTTTGGGGCTGTTTTGCTTCTGCAGGTACAGGGAAGCTTCAGCGTGTGCAAGGTACCATGAATTCTCTTCAGTACCAGGAGATATTGGATGGAAACGTGATGCAGTCCGTCACACACCTGAGGCTTGGGAGACGTTGGACCTTTCAACAGGACAATGATCCCAAGCATACCTCCAAGTCCACTAGAGCATGGTTGCAGAGGAAAGGCTGGAACATTTTGGAGTGGCCATCGCAGTCACCAGACTTAAATCCGATTGAGAACCTCTGGTGGGACTTAAAGAAAGCAGTTGCAGTGCGCAAGCCTAAGAATGTGACTGAACTGGAGGCCTTTGCCCATGAAGAATGGGCGAAGATACCCGTAGATCGCTGCAAGACACTTGTGTCAAGCTATGCTTCACGTTTAAAAGCTGTTATAACTATAAAAGGATGCTGTACTAAGTACTAAGATTGAATGTCACTTGGGGGTTGAATAAAACTGATAATGCTGTGAGCACAGAAAAGACATTTGTGGTTATTTCATTATAACTGTTATGTTATATTTGTCTGACCTACAAGTGCCTCTTTAATGTAAATGTAAGCAAGATGACTGAATGATCAAAAGCAATGTCAAACTGGCCAAAACACTCAATTTCAGTGGGGGTTGAATAATTTTGGTCACAACTGTATGTAAATATTTGGGGTATTGGAATGTAACCTATCAGAAGGTTCCTCAGGATTGGAGAGATCTCCTGAGCCATCCACACTGAGAACTCCTGTATATATTTTTGGGGTATCAGTATGAAGTTCAGAAGGTTCCTCACGATTAGAAGGATCTAATGATTGACCCACCACGTAAAGTCTGTGATCTAGATTTTCAGCAGCATGCTTTACTTCTGGGGAATATTGTATGATCCTATTATCTACAGCGTTATGAACTGGAGAGGACATAATATGATCCTTCGAGATATTCCAGATAGAAGGTCCATCTGTTGGAAAGAGATTTTAAATGATTAACGTACAAATTGCATTTAGTAGTAAGCATCATCACACATCTCTGGTGTGGAATTCAGTAGACTCATAATGCCAGTCTATGACGTTATATTGAGGAATGGAGATGGACCTTTCATATGGTGTCCAGTATCTCCTCCTCATTTGTTGGGAACATGACGTTATATTGAGGAATGGAGATGGACCTTTCATATGGTGTCCAGTATCTCCTCCTCATTTGTTGGGAACGTGACGTTATATTGAGGAATGGAGATGGACCTTTCATATGGTGTCCAGTATCTCCTCCTCATTTGTTGGGAACAGGACATTATGGGGATTTCTTAATCTCCTTAAAATACTGCATTTACACTCAATGTCACTACAATGTAACAACAACCTGGTCTCCCCTTACCTGGTGACGTGAAGGTCTCCTCATTTTCCACTTTAACATTTTTGAAGAGATCCTTGTGTCCTTCTAAATACTCCCACTCCTCCGTGGAGAAATAGACAGCGACATCCTGACACCTTATAGGAACCTGACACACACAATGATACAGTCACCATCCAGACACATCCCTTGTCTATTACTGGAGAATGTCCCAGAATTCCCGGCACCGCTCACCTCTCCTGTCAGCAGCTCCGTGATCTTACTGGTGACGTCTAGAATCTTCTGCCTGTTTTTTCTCTTAAGGGTTAGGAATTGAGGAACTGTGATGGTCACCTGGTTGCCAGGCGTAACAAAAGGAAAAATCTGCATTGAAAAAATAGAATTAAAGTCAAATAACCCTCCCAGAATCCTCCTCACCTCTCCGGTCAGGTCTGTGTTTTATTAATAGAGAGTAGAGTGATGTCATGTGACCTCCCAGAATCCTCCTCACCTCTCCGGTCAGGTCTGTGTTTTATTAATAGAGATGAGAGTGATGTCACGTGACCTCCCAGAATCCTCACCTCTCCAGTCAGGTCTGTGTTTTATTAATAGAGATGAGAGTGACGTCATGTGACCTCCCAGAATCCTCCTCACCTCTCCGGTCAGGTCTGTGTTTTATTAATAGAGATGAGCATGATGTCATGTGACCTCCCAGAATCCTCCTCACCTCTCCGGTCAGGTCTGTGTGATGTCATGTGACCTCCCAGAATCCTCCTCACCTCTCCGGTCAGGTCTGTGTGATGTCATGTGACCGCCCAGAATCCTCCTCACCTCTCCAGTCAGGTCTGTGTTTTATTAATAGAGATGAAAGTGATGTCATGTGACCTCCCAGAATCCTCCTCACCTCTCCGGTCAGCAGGTAGATGATCTCCAGGGTGAGGTTTAGTATCCTCTCAGTCATGTGACTCTGCTTCTCATCCATCCTCATTGGTCATGTGATCTATGACCGCGTTTCCTTATAGCTCTGAAGAAGTCAACATTTACCTGTCAATGCTGAAGACAAAACAGAATTCAAATAATTTACCCAGAGGAGCCACTTTCCCCGCATTTGTCTTCTCAGCTCGGTCTGTGGTTGCCGGTGTTTGTAATTGGCTACATGAGATTAGCAGAATCTTTTTTGTGGTCTTTTTCAATATTTGACCTGAGTAACAGGGTGTCGTTGTAATCATACTTCATTGTAATATATATCTGAGTGTATCAACATCTGCTGGAGATAAAAGACATCCTGTGACGGTGGAGGGAGAGGGCGGGCGTGACAGTGGAGGAAAAGGACGGACATGATGACGGAGAAAGAGGACGGGCGTGACGACGGAGGAAGAGGACGAACGTGACAGTGGAGGAAGAGGACGAACGTGACAGTGGAGGAAGAGGACGAACGTGACAGTGGAGGAAGAGGACGAACGTGACAGTGGAGGAAGAGGACGAACGTGACAGTGGAGGAAGAGGACGGACACGATGATGGAGGAAGAGGGCGGACAATCACGTTGGAGGAAGACGGCGGACGTGACTATGGAGGAAGAGGGTGAACGTGGCAGTGGAGGAAGAGGATGAGCATGACGATGGAGGAAGAGAATGAGCATGACTGTGGAGGAAGAGGACGGACGTTATGATGTTGGAAGAGGACGGACATGACAATGGAGGAAGAGGACAGGCATGGCTGTGGAAGAAGAGGACAGACATGATGGGGGGTTACTGGGTGTAAATATAAAATCAGATCTTACCTCCTCTGCTGCCACTTCCAGCAATGTCTCCTCTCTACTTCCTCCTGACTCACCTCTCACCCGGAACTTCCTACTTATACCTGACATCACTTCCTGTCTGTGTGCCTAGGAGCAGTTAAAGTACCTGATGTCGCCATCTTCTGGAGAGTACAAGAACCGCAGTGTTCATTTATTGTGGTTAGCCTGACCAGTAGCGGATGATGTTTTCTTCCACAATGATCTGTAATAATTTATATTCGTAGTCACAACGATAATAACCCATAATGTCCTTCTTTCCAGACTCTGTCCATGAAAGTCGTGGACTACAATGTCTAAACACGGCCTTCTCTGAACATCAAGGACACCCCGGAGCTTCTCAAACTAGAATCCTGTATCATTCCTATGCTGTGTTGACAAACTCACTTTGTGGCATGGCCTGGCATTATATCTATAATGTTCTAGACATCTCCTGAAGATGTGGTTGCAAGTCTACGAAACACGTAGTGATGACCATAAAAATGTGTTAGTTATAGCATCCCCTGAAGAAGTGGTTGCAAGTCTATGAAATGTGTAGTGATCTCATTGACCATAAAAATGTAGTGTTGGTCATAGCATCTCCTGAAGAAGTGGTTGCAAGTCTATGAAATATTTAGTGATCCCAGTTGGATATAGCATCTCCTGAAGAAGTGGTTGCAAATTACAAAACGCGTAATGATCCCATTGACCATAAAAATGTAGTGTTGGTTATAGCATCTCCTGAAGAAGTGGTTGTAAATTATGAAACACGTAATGATCCCATTGACCATAAAAATGTAGTGTTGGTTATAGCCTCTCCTGAAGAAGTGGTTGCGAGTTTACGAAACGCGTAGTGATGACCATAAAAATGTAGTGTTGGTTATAGCATCTCCTGAAGAAGTGGTTGCAAGTTTACAAAACGCGTAGTGATGACCATAAAAATGTAGTGTTGGTCATAGCATCTCCTGAAAAAGTGGTTGCAAGTCTATGAAATACGTAGTGATCCCAGTTGGTTATAACATCTCCTGAAGAAGTGGTTGCAACACTATGAAACCAACCCTAATAAAATATCCATTTTGACGGGACTTGACACGGATTGTATTGCTACCCCTCCAGCGAGGTTTATATTCTTCTATACCCCCAACAAGCCAAGGAGGATCGATCTTTGTTGTGACGTGTAGCGAAGTATACTGTAAATACTATGTTTCATAAAACCTTTCTCAATGTTTTGTATGTGTTCTCTTCACCTCTTCCAAAGGGGTCTCGTAGTTCTTCCAATTTACTGTAAGCCGCACGGGCACTGGAGGACATAGACGACCCCTTCAGTACAGCAAGAGATAAAGTCATCGATTATATACTCAGTTCCTGTGGTAGGTGAGGAGAGCGTGTTGCTTTTAGTACTCTTTTCTTTGTCTCAACACCTTTTGCAAGGAAAGAACCCATTTTTATTAAAGAAGATTTTTTTTTTCAGGGGAGGATCAACCACATTCTTCTGTCTCTCAGGGGTTGGGGCTCTCCTGTATGGAAATTTAGGAGATTGAGGAAAAATTCTGTTTCCAGTTTCCATCTCTTAATATCGGCCAATGTTTCCTGAAGATCTTCTTAGGTTGGCTATTGTCATCTACAACGAATGATACTTAACTCTTCTCACTCAATTACCTTCGAACAAGGTCACCAAATGTCCTGGCCTTTTCCATAATAGAAGTCTCGGGATTGCCTTTGTTAATATTTATTTTTTATTTTATTAATTTTTTCATTTTTTGTTATACATTTCACACATCATTTGGATTGAGTGGCTCAGCCAGATTTTTCTTTTTTTGATTTACTATTGATGTTACTCGTTTCACAGATTTATTCAATTACACATCCGGTGTGATGCTCAGGCGGGTGTTTATTTATTAGTTGTTTGGGTCACTAGGGGGCAGTGCAGCACTATCCTTGGGGAATTCTGTAAATGCATAACGTTCCATATATAGTTTTATATATATATTAAAAAAAAAACCAATATATACAGTGGGGCAACATACCAGCAACAGTGTGTGCCAACCTTGTGAAGACTTACAGGACACGTTTGACCTCTGTCATTGCCAACAAAGGATATATAACAAAGTATTGAGATGAACATTTGATATTGACCAAATACTTATTTTCCACCATAATTTGCAAATAAATTCTTTCCAAATCAGCCAATGTGATTGTCTGGATTTTTTTTCTCATTTTGTCTCTCATAGTTGAGGTCTACCTATGATGCCAATTACAGGCCTCTCTCATCTTTTTAAGTGGGAGAACTTGCACAATTGGTGGCTGACTAAATACTTTTTTGCCCCACTGTATATATATATGTCAATAGTAAAAAAAAAAAATAATAAAAAAAAGGCGGGTGTTTATTAATTGTTTGGGTCACTAGGGGGCAGCGCAGCACTATTCTTGGGGAATTCTGCTAAATGCATAACATTCCATATATATATATTTATTTATTTTCAATTTTTTTTTTACTATTGACATTACTCGTTTCACAGATTTATTCAATTACACATCGGGTTTGATGCTCAGGAGGGTGTTTATTATTAATTGTTTGTGTCACTAGGGGGCAACGCGGCACTATCCTTGGGGAATTCTGCTAAATGCATAAGGTCCCATATACCTAGAGATGGATGGTAGGCAGGGCCAGTGATATTGATGTGTTTATATTTCTATTGCTCTCCAACACGGGTCCCATGAGGCATTGCAAGATTGACAGTTACAAGCATGACTCCCAAAGGGTAGAGGTATGATGGTACTTGTAGTTCACCAACAGCTGGAGGGCGACCAGTCTGACACCCCTGATCTCAAAGTACACCTCCATGCATCTCCGGAAGTGCCTGCCAGTCTACGAAACGTCTAATGATACATACAACCCAACAGACACAGCAACCCCCTCTGCTACGTAACGGACCAGATCAGTATCCCAGGAGTTTAACGATGGGACACTATTCCTCCCACTGATACTAATGATGGGGCACTATTCCTCCCAATGACACCAACGATGGGACACTATTCCTCTCAATGACACCAAAGATGGGGCACTATTCCTCCCACTGACACCAACGATGGGGCACTACTGCTACCACTGACACCAACGATGGGACACTACTCCTTCCACTGACACCAACGATGGGGCACTATTCCTCCCACTGACACCAACGATGGGGCACTACTCCTACCACTGACACCAACGATGGCACACTACTCCTTCCACTGACACCAACGATGGGGCACTACTTCTCCCACTGACACCAACGATGGGGCACTACTCCTGCCTCTGACACCAACGATGGGGCACTATTCCTCCCAATGACACCAACGATGGGGAACTATTCCTCCCAATGACACCAACAATGGGGCATTAGTCCTCCCAATGACACTAACAATGGGACACTATTCCTCCTAATGACATCAACAATGGGGCACTATTCCTCCCAATGACATCAACAATGGGACGCTATTCCTCCCAACGACACCAACAATGGGGCGCTATTCCTCCCAAAGACACCAACAATGGGGTGCAATTCCTCCCAATGACACCAACAATGGGACACTATTCCTCCCAATGACACCAACAATGGGGCACTTTTCCTCCCAATGACACCAACAATGGGGCACTATTCCTCCCAATGACACCAACAATGGGGCACTATTCCTCCCAACGACACCAACAATGAGACACTATTCCTCCAACTGATACCAACAATGGGGTGTTATGTCTTCCACTGATACCAATAATGGGGTGCTGTTCCTCCCACTGACACCAACAATGGGGCACTATTCCTTCCATTAAAATCAACAATGGGGTATTGCTTACCCCCATTGATGGCTGGACAATATCTACTCCTACCAGCCACAGTCTGGCCCCCATGAAGCCTGAAGGACAGTAAACTGGCCCTCTGTTCAGGAAGTTTGGAGATCCCTGTTCTAGATGTACTCCTCCATGCATCTCGTGAAGAAGTGGTCTGAATGGGGAGGAATCTCCTGCTGGATCTCTATACTGACATGGACGGGGTGATGGATGAGGAACGTAAGAATGTCCCATTGTTTGATGGAAATGATCGACCTACAGAGGACTAAATTCAAAGACACCCCGAAAATCAAAGTGAAGAAATGATGCAGCAAGAGAGTCCATTTGGCTGAAATGTCATTGCAGCAACTCAGAATGGTCCTCAGTAGTCTGTGTGGCCCCCACATGCTTGTATGCATGCCTGACAAATGAGACCACTGATGGTGTCCTGGGGGATTTCCTCCCAGATCTGGAACAGGACATCACTGAGCTCCTGGAAAGTCTGAAGTGCAACCTGGCGGCGTCAGATGAACCGAAACATGACATCCCAGAGGTGTTCTATTGGATTTAGGTCAGGGGAGTGTGGGGGCCATTCAATATGCATGCCTCAATTCCTTCATCCTCCAGGAACTGCCTGCATACTCTAACCACATGAAGCCGGGCATTGTCTGCACCAGGAGGAACCTAGGACCCACTGCACCAGGAGGAATCCAAGACCCACTGCACCAGGAGGAACCCAGGACCCCCTGCACCAGGAGGAACCCAGAAACCACTGCACCAGGAGGAACCTAGGACCCACCGCACCAGGAACCCAGGACCCACAGCACCAGGAGGAACCCAGGACCCACTGCACCAAGAAGAACCCAAGACCCACTGCACCAGGAGGAACCCAGGACCCACTGCAGGGTCTGATAATGGGTCCAAGGATTTCATCTCCATACCTAATGGCAGTCAGGGTGCCATTGTCTAGCCTGTAGAGGTCTGTGTGTCCCTCCATGGATATGCCTCCTCAAACCATCACTGACCCACCACCAGAACGGTCATGCTGAACCATGTTACAGGCAGAAGAACGTTCTCCACGGCTTCTCCAGACCCTTTCACGTCTGTCACATGTGCTCAGGGGGAACTTGCTCTCATCTGTTAAAAGCACAGGGGGCCAGCGGTGGACCTGCCAATTCTGGGGTTCAATGGCAAATGCCAATCCAGCTCTATGGTGCCGGGCAGTGAGCACAGGGCCCACTAGAGGATGTCGGGCCCTCAGGCCACCCTCATGAAGTCTGTTTCTGATTGTTTGGTCGGACACATTCACACCAGTGGCCTGCTGGAGGTCATTTTGTAGGGCTCTGGCAGTGCTCCTCCTTACACAAAGGAGCAGATACCGGTCCTGCTGATAGACTAAGGACCTTCTATGGCCCTGTCCAGCTCTCCTAGAGGAACTGCCTGTCTCCTGGAATCTCCTCCATGCTCTTGTCTCCTGGAATCTCCTCCATGCTCCTGGAATCTCCTCCATGCTCCTGGAATCTCCTCCATGCTCCTGGAATCTCTTTCATGCTCCTGGAATCTCCTCCATGCTCTCGCCTCCTGGAATCTCCTCCAGGCTTTCGTCTCCTAAAATCTCCTCCATGCTCGTCTCCTGGAATCTCCTCCATGCTCTCGCCTCCTGGAATCTCCTCCAGGCTCTCGTCTCCTGGCATCTCCTCCATGCTCCTGTCTCCTGGAATCTCCTCCATGCTCTTGAGACTGTACTGGGAGACTCAGCAAACCTTCTGGCAATGGCACGTATTGATGTCCATCTTGGAGGAGTTGGACTGCCTGTGCAACCTCTGTAGGGTCCAGGTATGGCCTCATGCTACCAGTAGTGACACTGACCCTAGTCAAATGCAAAACTAGTGAAAAACAGTCAGAAAAGATGAGGAGGGAAAAAATGTCAGTGGTCTCCACCTGTAAAACCATTCCCGTTTTGGGGGTCGACTCATTGTTGCCCATCTAGTGCACCTGTTGTTAATTTCATGAACACCAAAGCAGCTGAAACTGATGAACAACCCCCCCTGCTACTTATCTGACCAGATCTATATCCCGGGAGGGTCATGGACTCGATGCGACTCGGATTACAAAGGGTTCCTTTCATCTTTATTATCACACAGGACTCTACTACTGGGACGAAACGCGTTGGAGGTGCAGTTCTTGGGTGAGGACTGCTTTTGTGTGGCACTGGGTTTGCTCTAGGTAATAAACCCGGATGAAAATAATGTCATCCCCCCACCTGAAACCTGTTGCACTTCACCACAAGCACAGAGCCCATTCTAATGGACCCGAATCACAACGCTGTTGCGGATTGACCATTTTTTTCCCACCTCATCTGCGAGTTGATTTGGCAGAATCGTCGGCATCGGTTGCGGTACATTTTATTTTTTTTCAACAAACACGGCTTTCTTTCTGTGATATCTTGAAAAAAGTATTTTATTCTCTATACATTTACAGGGAAAGAAGTAAAAAAATTAATTTGTGAAGACTTGTAATCTATAAACTTCCCTCGTCTAAAAACATATTACAGGGAATATAAAATGATTTCCTGGGGAAGGAAAAGAAATGGGGGGGGCTGCAGAGACACAGTAACACGGGGAGGGCTGCAGAAACTGTGACGCCCTCCCACCTCGGTGACATTGTGATCTCTCTGGTGTTGTTTTAAAATACATTTCTGGTTAAAACATTTCCCGCACTCTAAAGATGTCAACTAAAGCTCATCCTTGTGTTTTCTCTGGTGTCTCTGAAGGCCTCTTTAATGAATGTAACATTTCCCGCACAGTGGACATGGAAAGGGACATTTTGCCCACTTGTCATCTCCAATGTGAAAAGTAGGCATTTTTTATTGCACAGTTTCCAGCACTCCATACAGGATTATGGCTCCCCGTAGTGATTTCTCACGGCACGCCATGGAATTTTGTTTCTGTTATAAAGACGTCCTTTCTGATTAAAAGATTTCCCACACTAAACATGTAAAATAAAGCTCATCCTTGTGTCGTCTCTGAAGGCGTCTTTAATGAATGTAACATTTCCCGCACTCTAAAGATGTCAAAGAAAGCTCATCCTTGTGTCTTCTCTGGTGTCTCTGAAGGCGTCTTTGATGGATGTAACATTTCCCGCATTCTAAGGATGTCAAATAAAGCTCATCCTTGTGTCGTCTCTGAAGGTGTCTTAAATGAATGTAACATTTCCTGCACTCTAAAGATGTCAAATAAAGCTCATCCATGCGTCTTCTCTGGCGTCTCTGAAGGCGTCTAATGAATGTAACATTTCCCGCACGGTGGACACGGAAAGGGACGTTTTGCCCACTTGTCATCTCCAATGTGAAAAGTAGGTGTTTTTGATTGCACAGTTTCCCGCACTCTATACAGGATTATGGCTCCCCATAGTGATTTCTCACGTGCCTATAGAGACTGTCTCTGCGAGTAAAATATTTACCGCAATCCGAACAGGAAAATGGGCGCTCGCCCGAGTGACTTTTCTGGTGCTTAATAAGGTACTTTTTGAGGCGGAATGATTTCCCGCACTCGGAACAGGAATGGAGAAGCTTGTCCGTGTGGGTTCTCTGGTGTCGAAGAAGGTCTCCTTTCAGGGTGAAACTTTTCCCGCAGTCTGAACAGGCATACGGGCGGACGCCGCTGTGAAATTTCTTGTGCCTCAGAAGACTCTCTTTCCAGGTGAAACCTTTCCCACACTCTGTGCACAAAAAAGCACGCTCGCCCGTGTGACTATTCTGATGATTCATAAGGTATCTTTTCTGATTGAAACTCTTCCCGCACTCTGCGCATGTAAAGGGAAGCTCGCCCGTGTGAACTCTCTGGTGCGTAAGGAGGTATCTTTTTTGACTATAACATTTACCGCACTCTGAACAGGAGTACGGCTTCTCTCCAATTTCGTCTTTGACATCGGTCTCCGGGCTTTTCTTTTGCGGTAAACTGTTTTCTTGCTCAGAGGGCTTCTCGGCGGGATGAATTTCCTCCTGTTTAACAATGTCCAACGTCTCTATGAACGATTCCTCACTCTCAGAGCATGAGAAGGTCGTCCCGGTCGTCCCGGCCGTCTCGGCACTTTGCTTCTCTTGAAGCTTTGATTTCGTTTTTAGAGATTTCCTGCACACTGACTGTGTCGGCTGCTCCCCTGTGTGGGTTCGTTGGTGTAGGATGAGCATACCCCTGAGCGCGAAGGTCTTCTCACAAGTTCTACACGTGTACTTTTTCTTGCCCATGTGGGTTCGCTGGTGTTTGATAAGCGTATCTTTCCATGAGAAACATTTCCCGCACTCGGAACATGAGAAAGGTCTCTCGCCTGTGTGAATTCTGAGATGCCTCCTCAAATGACCTCTCTGCATGAAGGACTGACCGCACTCTGTGCACACAAAAGGCCTTTCACCCGTGTGGTATCTCAAGTGACTGACGAGGTCTCCTTTGCCTATGAAACATTTCCCGCACTCCGGACAGGGATAGGGGCGCACGCCCGTGTGTTGACTCACGTGTCTAGTAAGGTGCGATTTACATATGAAACGTTTCCCACACTCTGAACACAGGTAGGGTCGCACTCCACTGTGAATTTTTTTGTGAAAGACGAGATGTGATTTTGTGTTGAAACACTTCCCGCACTCGGAACATGAAAATGGCCGCTCTCCCGTGTTTCGCATGTGATGCCCGGTAAGAGCTGATGTCGACGTTGGGCTTTTTTTGTCATTGGGATGCGGAATGATGTCTTCATTTTTGTGACCATCGTTATGAGAATGACCATGAGAAGGTTCCTTGGGCGTAAAAGAATCCGGGGTCCAACCGGCAACGTGACTTCTTGGGAAGGACTTCAAGGTGAAAGCATGCAACTTATCGAAATGGTTCTCAGGATTCACGGGATCTGCTGGTCTGTCTGAATATATATTTGTGGTGGCCGTATGGAATTGATGAGGAAGAACATCGGAAGGATCTGCTGGTCTATCTTGACAGTAAAGTCTCTGAGTGGTGTGCTTGACTTCTGGAGAACGTTCTACGGTCCCATAATCCGGAGAGGAGAGAGGACATCTCATGGAGGTATTGCAGACATTGTATTCATCTGAGGAAAAGAAAATAAACATTGTGGTCACCGTGTACATTCATTGACATTGGTTGGGTGAGGAATGGACCTTCCATATGGTGTCCAGTATCTCCTCCTCATTTGTTGGAGACATGACGTTATATTGAGGAATGGAGATGGACCTTTCATATGGTGTCCAGTATCTCCTCCTCATTTGTTGAGAACATGACATTATATTGAGGAATAGAGATGGACCTTCCATATGGTGTCCAGTATCTCCTCCTCATTTGTTGGGAACGTGACGTTATATTGAGGAATGGAGATGGACCTTCCATATGGTGTCCAGTATCTCCTCCTCATTTGTTGGGAACGTGACGTTATATTGAGGAACGGAGATGGACCTTTCATATGGTGTCCAGTATCTCCTCCTCATTTGTTGGGGATATGACGTTATATTGAGGAATGGAGATGGACCTTTCATATGGTGTACAGTATCTCCTCCTCATTTGTTGGGAACATGACATTATATTGAGGAATGGAGATGGACCTTTCATATGGTGTCCAGTATCTCCTCCTCATTTGTTGGGAACATGACGTTATATTGAGGGACGGAGATGGACCTTTCATATGGTGTCCAGTATCTCCTCCTCATTTGTTGGGAACATGACGTTATATTGAGGAACGGAGATGGACCTTTCATGTGGTGTATAGTATCTCCTCCTCATTTGTTGGGAACATGACGTTATATTGAGGAATGGAGATGGACCTTTCATATGGTGACCAGTATCTCCTCCTCATTTGTTGGGAACATGACCTTATACTGAGGAATGGAGATGGACCTTTTATTTTATATATATATATATATATATATATATATATATATATCTGTTGGGCGCATAAGGTGGTGGTGTAGGTTCATTGATGATGTTTCTAGTGACAGCAATGGGGATTACTAAACTTTATTATAATTAACAAATGTGCTTTTCCTTTTAAATTCCATTTTCCTCTTACCCGGCGTTATGAGAATCTCCTGATTCTCCATCTTGACATCCTTGTAGAGGTCCTTGTGTCCTTCTAAATACTCCCACTCCTCCATGGAGAAATAGACAGTGACATCCTGACACCTTATAGGAACCTGACACACACACAATGATACAGTCACCATCCAGACACATCCCTTGTCTGTTACTGGAGAATATCCCAGAATTCCCGGCACCGCTCACCTCTCCTGTCAGCAGCTCCATCATCTTCTTCGTAGCTTCTAGGATCTTCTGCATGTTGTTCTCTTCAGGTGTCAAGGAGTGAAGTGGAGGCACTGGGATGGTCACCTGGTCACCAGACTTCACAGGGGGAAAACTCTGTATTGGAAAAACAAATTCAAGACCAAATTATTCTTCCACCATCCTCCTCACGTATAAAGCCACAGTTATGTTTTAGTAATCACGTGTCATGTGACCTCCCAGGATCTTCACCTCTCCTGTCAGCAGGTAGATGATCTCCAGGGTGAGGTTTAAAACCTTCTCAGTCATGTGACTCCGTTCCTCTCCCATCCTCGTTGTGGTGGTCATGTGGTCTATGCAGGACGTTTCTCTGTGTAGAAGGATAATAAATGATGAATTATCTGGACAGTACTGACATGGTTAAAGTGGAAGTCCAGGCTAAACGTATCCAATCTTAAATCTACTCCCACCCCTAGTCTAACTAGAGGAAAGATGTGAATACCTACCTATTCTCAGGGCGCTCAAGTCAAGTCAATGCCGGCTTCAGGGGAGAGGAGGGACAGCAGACCACGAATGTTCTGTAGAAGGTCTATGAATGATGCCACCACCCAGGCATTGTAGCCATTGTCGCTGCTCTCTCCTCTCTCTGGAGGCTGGGGAGATGACATGACCAGACTGGTCGAGAAACTCTACCCCATACTTTGAGTCTCAGTCAATGAGATCAGTACATTTGTCTATATGCACATTATTCGTAAATGTCTATTTTAGAAGCCTCGTCCTATTAGTGTCACAGGGAAGAGGATACACCGTGCCCATTGTTCTCGCCCTGAATTCAACTTACCTTTGGAGGCATCTATGGAGGGAATAGTATTCCAGTAGTTCTGGATCTAAATTTAGGCTGTCTCTAGGCTTTAAACCAACAATTCTGGATGAACACTTGGATAAATGGGTAAGACAGCCTCCTTTATCAGCAAGAGAGGAGTGTGGCGGGTAGGACATTGGGTAGTATGTGAAGGAGAAGCGTACAGAAAGTAGGACATTGGGTAGTATGAGAAGGAGAGGATTATGGAGGGTAGGACATTGGGAAGTATGTGAAGGAGAAGCGTACAGAAGGTAGGACATTGGGTAGTATGAGAAGGACAGGAGTATGGAGGGTAGGACATTGGGTAGTATGTGAAGGAGAGGAGTACCAAGGGTAGGACATTGGGTAATATGTGAAGGAGAGGCATAAGGAAGGTAGGACATTGGGTAGTATGTGAAGAAGAGGAGTATGGAGGATAGGACACTGGGTAGTATGAAAAGGAGAGGAGTATGGAGAATAGGACATTGGGTAGTATAAGTAGAGGTGTAAGGAAGGTAAGACACTGCGTAGTATGTGAAGAAGAGGAGTATGGAGGTTAGGACATTGGGTAGTATGTGAAGGAGAAGTGTTCAGAAGGTAGAACATTGGGTAGTATGAGAAGGAAAGGAGTATGGAGGGCAGGACATTGGGTAGTATGTGAAGGAGAAGCATACGGAAGGTAGGACATTGGGTAGTATGAGAAGGAGACGAGTGTGGAAGGTAGGACATTGGGTAGTATGAGGAGAGGAGTGTGGAGGGTAGGACATTGGGTAGTATGTGAAGAAGAGGAGTATGGAGGATAGTACATTGGGTAGTATGAGAAGGAGAGGAGTATGGAGGATAGGACATTGGGTAGTATGAGGAGAGGTGTAAGGAAGGTACGACACTGGGTAGTATGTGAAGAAGAGGAGTATGGAGGTTAGGACATTGGGTAGTATGTTGAGGAGAGGAGTGTGGAGGGTAGGACATTGGGTAGTATGAGGAGAGGAGTGTGGAGGGTAGGACATTGAGTAGTATGTGAAGGAGAGGCGTACGGAAGGTAGGACATTGGGTAGTATGAGAAGGAGAGGAGTATGGAGGGTAGGACATTGGGTAGTATGGGAAGGAGAGGAGTGTGGAGGTTAGGACATTGGGTAGTATGTACAGGAGAGGAGTGTGGAGGTTAGGACATTGGGTAGTATGTACAGGAGAGGAGTGTGGAGGGTAGGACATTGGGTAGTATGGGAAGGAGAGGAGTGTGGAGGGTAGGACATTGGATAGTATGTGAGGGAGAGGAGTATAGAGGGTAGGACATTGGGTAGTATGAGAAGGAAAGGAGTATAGAGGGTAGGACATTGGGTAGTATGAGGAGAGGAGTATGGAAGGAAGGGCATTGGGTAGTATGCGAAGGGGAAGAGTGTGGAGGGTAGGTCATTGGGTAGTATGTGAAGGAGAGTAGTGTGGAGGGTAGGACATTGGGTAGTATGTGAAGAAGAGGAGTATGGAGGATAGGACATTGGGTAGTATGAGAAGGAGAGGAGTATGGAGGATAGGACATTGGGTAGTATGAGGAGAGGTGTAAGGAAGGTACGACACTGGGTAGTATGTGAAGAAGAGGAGTATGGAGGTTAGGACATTGGGTAGTATGTACAGGAGAGGAGTGTGGAGGGTAGGACATTGGGTAATATGAGGAGAGGAGTGTGGAGGGTAGGACATTGGGTAGTATGTGAAGGAGAGGAGTATGGAGGGTAGGGCATTGGGTAGTATGAGAAGGAGAGGAGTGTGGAGGGTAGGACATTGGGTAATATGAGGAGAGGAGTGTGGAGGGTAGGACATTGGGTAGTATGACAAGGAGAGGAGTATGGAGGGTAGGACACTGGATAGTATGTGAGGGAGAGGAATGAGGAGGGTATGACTGTGGGCAGTATTTTCAGACATGATGTGACAAAATGCGTTGGGCACTGGGAGGGGTGGAATGCGCAGTAGGACTTGGTTAGGATGGGATAATGGTTCTCGAAATTAGATGCCAATAGAGCCCATGGTACATCTTCAATGTCCATCAGATACAGACTTATCTAAGCACGCTAAGAGCACCGCTACATGGAATAGAAAGCCCGATGGACTCGCTGATGGACATTCCAGGACATTCTAGGTTATTTGTAGGCAGAGGAGAACAGTGAATGGGTTATCATATTTACATACCAATAAACTCTGTATAAGTATCTTCTGGACATAAAAGACGTCACAGTGACTACGGAGGAAGAGGACGGACATGGCGAGGGAGGAAGAGGACGGACATGGCGAGGGAGGAAGAGGACAGACATGGCGAGGGAGGAAGAGGACGGACATGTCGATGGAGCAAGAGGACGGACATGGAGGAAGAGGACGGACATGGCGATGGAGGAAGAGGATGGACATGACGATGGAGGAAGAGGACGGACATGACGATGGAGGAAGAGGATGGACATGACGATGGAGGAAGAGGACGGACATAACGGGGGGGTTACTGTGTGTAAATATAAAATAATATCTTATTACCTCCTCTGTTGCCAGTTCCAGCAATGTCTCCTCTCTACTTCCTCCCGACTCACTTCGGACCTGGAACTACCAGTCTTTATGTGACATCACTTCCTGTGGGTGAGCCACTGAAAATCATGTAGTTCGCCATCTTGTGGTGAGCATGGTAGCTAGAGGCTTCCATATTTTTTTAGTCCTCTGACTACTACTGGCTGATGTTGAAAATAGACATTTGAGTGAAACGAAGCCTGGTTTTCCGAGGTGCAGCTTGGCTAATGAAGACATCAATGTTCTTGTCCTTAAATAGCCAGAGAATATGTAAAATAAGGGACAAGTAAACTCTTGAACCTGACTTCTGGTGGTCATATCCTGTCATGGTTTCCAAAAAACACCACATTTTCTGCCTGGTCTATCCAATTTAAAGGTGTAGGCTGGACAATGAAGACATAAAAGTCCCCATCCTTAAATAGCCAGAGAATATGAAAAATATGGGGTGAGGGAGCTCATGAACCTGACTTCCGGTGGTCACATCCTGTCATGGCTTCCAAAAAACACCACATTTTCTGCCTGGCCTTTCTGATTTAGAGGTTCAGGTTGGTAATGAAGACATAAAAGTCCCCATCCTTAAATAGCCAGAGAATATGAAAAATATGGGGTGAGGGAACTCATGAACCTAACTTCTGGTGGTCATGTCCTGTCATGGCTTCCAAAAAATAATACATTTTCAGCCCCTGGTCTACCCAATGTAAAGGTGTAGGCTGGACAATGAAGATATCAAAGTCCCCGTCCTTAAATAGCCAGAGAATATGAAAAATAAGGTACTAGGGAACTCTTGAACCTTACTTCTGGTGGTCATGTCCTGTCATGGCTTCGAAAAAAAACATCACATTTTCAGCCTGGTCTTCCTGATACAAAGGTGCAGGTTGGTTAATGAAGACATCAAAGTCCTCACCCTTAAATAACCAGAGAATGAAATATAAGGGACTAAGGAAGTCTTGAACCTGCCTTCCAGTGGTTATGCCCTGGCATGGCTTCCAAAAACACTACATTTTCATAAAAAAACAAAATGTAATACGCTAACAAAACCATTATTTGGTATACCCATCTAGTGACCTTCAACTGGTCCCTCTTTATGGCATGAAATGTGCCATAGCGAATATATATGTGCCTCCTCCCTTCACCACTGAGGTTCTCAAACTCTTGGTGCAGCTTCTGGCTGACTTTTGGCTAGGCTGGTGTTGGCAGTGGGCAAGTTTTACTACTTCTGGCATTCCACATTGGATAAACATGTTGGCTGTTGGACACCCTATGCTTGATTTTGCAACCTCATTGGGGAAACTATGCAGAGAGCAGGGTTTGGTGGATCTTTGGTGCATGTTGCATCCCACTACAGACCAAAATCTTTTGGATGATTGAAGAGATTCTCTGCTTTATGCTGCTCATCTCTTCTGCCACTTGAGACCCAGATGTCAGGGGCAATAAAAGCCATCTCCACTCACAGATCGCACGGTGGATAAAGGGGAAGCCACCACATATCGGAAAGATCACAACAAGGAGGCACTAGCAGATATCGCAGGAGGAGGATCAGCAAACCAGAGGATCAGCAGAGCTGTGGGTTACTACTGAGTGGGGGATCAGCAGAGCTGAGGGTTACTACTGAGTGGGGGATCAGCAGAGCTGGGGGTACTACTGAGTGGGGGAACAGCAGTGCTGGGGGTTACTACTGAGCAGGGGATCAGCAGAGCTGGGGGTTACTACTGAGTAGAGGATCAGCAGAGATGGGGGGTTACTACTGAGTGGGGGATCAGCAGCGCTGGGGTTACTACTGAGTGGGGGATCAGCAGAGCTGGGGGTTACTATTGAGTGGGGGATCGGCAGAGCTGGGGGTTACTACTGAGTGGGGGATCAGCAGAGCTGGGGGTTACTACTGAGTGGGGGATCAGCAGCGCTGGGGTTACTACTGAGTGGGGGATCAGCAGCGCTGGAGTTACTACTGAGTGGGGGATCAGCAGAGCTGGAGGTTACTACTGCGTGGGGGATCAGCAGAACTGAGGGTACTACTGAGTGGGGCATCAGCAGTGCTGGGGGTTACTACTGAGCAGGGGATCAGCAGAGCAGAGGTCGGTAATTGTTCGGCTTCACATACACTCTAATGGGCACGACTTCTTCCAGAGAAATCAAAATTTTCGAGTCTTCTCCTAATCTAAACATTTTTATTTATTTATTTATTTTTTAGTCAATTCGTTTTTATTGGAGTTTTACATTTTTTTTGTGTATAAAACTGAAACAACCCAAATACAAAGTTCCCATCCCCCGCCCCAGTTCCAACCCCGGGACAGCTCTGCATAGTTGTAAGACATTGAGAAGTTCCATGCAGACTAAATCAACTCCTACATAGGCCGTGGCGTACCCAACATATCTGGCACCCGGGGCCGATCGTCATGTCTTTTACCACCCCCCCTCCGTGCGCAATGAGCATGCATGGCCACACTGGGTTAACAGAAAGCATGGGTTTAAAAAAAAAAAGGCTTCTCACTGTGGAGTATATAATATATTTAGAGTGCAGTGGTCAGGAGTATATCATATACAGCCCAGGGTACAGAGTGCAGTGGTCAGGAGTATATCATATACAGCCCAGGGTACAGAGTTCAGGGGTCAGGAGTATATCATATACAGCCCAGGGTACAGAGTGCAGTGGTCAGGAGTATATCATATACAGCCCAGGGTACAGAGTGCGGTGGTCAGGAATATATCATATAAAGCCCAGTGTACAGGGTGCAGGGGCAGGAGTATATCATATACAGACCAGGGTACAGAGCGCAGTGGTCAGGAGTATATCATATACAGACCAGGGTACAGAGTGCAGGGGTCAGGAGTATATCATATACAGAACAGGGTACAGAGTGCAGGGGTCAGGAGTATATCATATACAGACCAGGATACAGAGTGCAGGGGTCAGAAGTATATTATATAAAGCCCAGGGTACAGAGCGCAGTGGTCAGGAGTATGTCATATACAGCCCAGGATACAGAGTGCAGTGGTTAGGAGTATATCATTTACAGCCCAGGGTACAGAGTGCAGTGGTCAGGAGTATATCATATACAGCCCAGAGTACAAAGTGCAGTGGTCAGGAGTATATCATATACAGACATGGTACAGGGTGCAGTGGTCAGGAGTATATCATATACAGTGTACAGAGAGCAGTGGTCAGGGGTATATCATATACAGACAGGGTGCAGAGTACAGGGGTCAGGAGTATATCATATACAGACAGGGTACAGGGTGCAGGGGTCAGGAGTATATCATATACAGCCCACGGTACAGAGTGCAGTGGTCAGGAGTATGTCATATAAAGCCCAGGGTACAAAGCGCAGTGGTCAGGAGTATATCATATACAGCCCAAGGTACAGAGCTCAGTTGTCAGGAGTATGTCATATAAAGCCCAGTGTACAGGGTGCAGTGGTCCGGAGTATGTCATATAAAGCCCAGTGTACAGGGTGCAGTGGTCAGGAGTATGTCATATAAAGCCCAGTGTACAGGGTGCAGTGGTCCGGAGTATGTCATATAAAGCCCAGTGTACTGGGTGCAGTGGTCAGGAGTATGTCATATAAAGCCCAGTGTACAGGGTGCAGTAGTCAGGATTATGGAACGTACAACATAGTGTTTATAGTGCAGGGCTCAGGAGTGTGTAACGCAGAGATTGCGGGGGGTCAGGTGTGTGTAGCAAAAAGAGTGCAGGGCTCAGGAATGCATAATGCAGGGAGTGCAGGGCTCAGGAGTGCCTAATATAGTAAGTGCAGTGCTCAGGAGTGTGTAGAACAGACAGTGCAAGACTCAGGAGTGCGTCATGCAAAGAGTTCAAGGGTCAGGAGTGCATAACGCAGAAAGTGTAAGGGTTAGGAATGGGTAATGCAGAGAGTGCAGGGGTCAGGAGTGGGTAATGCAGAGAGTGCAGGCGTCAGGAGTGGGTAATGCAGAGAGTGCAGGCATCAGAAGTGGGTAATACAGAGAGTACAGGGGTCAGGAGTGGGTAATGCAGAGAGTGCAGGGGTCAGGAGTTGCTAATAATTAGAAAGCAGAGGACAGTTGTGGGTAATGCAGGTAGTGCATGGGTCAGGAATGGGTAATGCAGAGAATGCAGTGGTCAGGAGTGGGTAATGCAGAGAGTGCAGTGGACCGGAGTGTGTAACGCAGAGAATGCAGGGTTCAGAAGTGCATAATGCAAAGAGTGCAAGGGTCAGGAGTAGGTAACACAGACATTTTATAGGTCAGAAAAATGCCAGGCACAGGATACAGGGACCAG